>NC_055674.1:15830000-15950000 GCF_017976325.1 Chelmon rostratus | reverse complement strand
AGTTTATAGTAAAACAGCACCAATAAAAGCAATAAACTAACTGAAATCTATTCTTTCAGTGTGTAAAGCTGCCTTTGAGCCCCCCATCCCTCCCTGTGTCGCTCCTCACCAGATGAAGTCGGTGCAGTGGCTGCAGAAGGTGGGCTGCTTGAAGAAGCGCGCGATGAATTTGTGGTCCTTCACTTCGTGCACGTTCTTCTGGCGGAGGGCTCCCTGGCGCGCGAAGCCCCGCATGGGCTCGCGGGGTCCGTCCTCCCCGTCGCTGTTGGCCGCCGCCGAGTCTGCCATTCTCCGACTATCTGTGTCTTTAGTCGCACTTTAACTGACCGACGCCAAGTTGTTGGTGCCTGAGAGCGTTTCCGGGACTGCAAAGGACGCGTCTCGTGCGCTGCTCCGCGTGGAGGAGTTCAAAACTGCGGCGGTGCGATCAGCTGATGGTGATCTTCGGGTTGTTTGTCTCGGTTTTCGCTATCTCGTCCTGTGGCTCAGCGGACTGGCGTGCGCTGCGCTGCGCTCTCACTCTCTGCGCTTCCTCCTTTTCTTCAGAGCGCACACAGAGCCGGTGACTACCAGAGAGAGAGAGACAGAGGGTGAGACAGAGAGAGAGGGAGGGGGAGAGAGAGAGAGGGGGGGGGGCAGAGGGAGGGGGAGAGAGAGACAGAGGGTGAGACAGAGAGAGAGGGAGGGGGAGAGAGAGACAGAGGGTGAGACAGAGAGAGGGAGAGAGAGAGAGATAGAGAGACAGAGGGTGAGACAGAGAGAGAGGGAGGTGGAGAGAAAGAGAGAGAGAGGGGGAGGGGGATAGAGAGACAAAGGGTGAGACAGAGAGAGAGAGAGAGAGAGAGAGACAGAGGGTGAGACAGAGAGAGAGGGAGGGGGAGAGAGACAGAGAGACAGAGGGTGAGAGAGAGAGACAGAGAGGGAGAGGGAGGGAGGGAGAGGGAGAGAGAGAGAGAGGGTGGGAGAGGGGGGTTGAGGGAGGGAGGGAGAGGGACAGGGAGGGGGAGATAGAGAGACAGAGGGTGAGGCAGAGGGTGAGACAGAGGGAGGGAGGGGGGAGAGACAGAGGGAGAGGGAGGGAGGGGGAGATAGAGGGAGGGAGAGGGACAGGGAGGGAGGGACACGGAGGGAGAGAGAGAGGGAGGGAGGGAGAGAGAGAGAGAAGGAGGGAGGGAGAGAGAGCAGCTTTAACTTCCTCACTTCTTGACATTTAAGGTAAGTGTTATTTGGAGAGCGTGTGAACTGTAAAAGCTCATCTGTCTCTCGTCTCTGACACTTTCTGCCTGAAAGTGTAGTTTAATTAGTTCTTCGATTGTGACTAAAACCACAACTCTGAAAACACCAAACATCCACAAAGCTGGATTTGAACTAAATATTTCAACAGGATCTGTACTGCAGAATAGGAGTATTAGCACCCTGGTCTCATCAGTTTCTCCTGTCAAAGGTAATGCTGACGTTTGAAGTGTTAGATCTGAGCGTCATGTGACTGAAACGGGAGTGAAGTGAGCTCATCCTATATGTGAATTAACGGTGAGGCGATACATCGGGGCTGCGCACATGTGCTGGAAAAATTCTAATGGATAAACTAACCGAACCATCTTTGGGTAATCCTGAAAAATCAAATACCTGACAATTGCATCTCTGAGTCGACCTGAAAACAAGGCGAACATGCCCAGATGCAGGCTGACGTGTGGTTCCCGCTGTCCACGCTGAGTGTGAGGAAAGCCCTCCCTCGTGTGATTTCAGCGTCAGTGATGGGGGACAACATCCACAGCCTGTGCAGAGATGCCTTCCAGGCAAAGCGAGTATGGAGCTAACACGGTAATATCAGCGTACAAAGAGGGAACTTTGTGCTAAAAGCAGTGTATATTCGGGAGATTGATTTGTGTGACTCAACCTGCAAATCCTCGATTTAGCTGAGAAAATTAATTTATGCGCGAAACGAGGAGTGTACATTTAGTCCCCCCCGTCGCTCAAATCTCCGTGCAGCCAGTTTGGACAGGAGGAATAATTACAGGAAGCAATCATCCTTTCAATGTACATGATGGCATGTCAGCATTGTATTAAATACACTTAGCAAATCGTGCACCTCCCATTTAAACGTTGTTTCTAGGATACAGGGTTGCACAGTGGTCCCAAGATGACCCAGGCCATGGTCTAAAATGTGATAGATATCTTAGTATAAACGTGATACATGTCACATCCGTGCGTTTTAAGATTCATCTGGAGCAAGTTATGCAAGGGCAGTATATGGAACAGGAGAGTACGTCACTTCTTAAATTAGCAACGTATAGAGCCAACAGCAAACACAAAGCATGACTTTCAATATTTGGAGCTGGAATGTTCATTTTCTGTGTCCCGCTCGGGGAAGGAGAAGCACAGACTCTCCTCCCGTAACGTCTGAGCGCTGGCATCGGAAGCACGCACAGTTGCTGGGCTCTGACTCATCTTAAGACTTTTGCTTTCAAAGGGATTTTGGAGGATCATCATCTGCGATTGTTGGACGAATTTCATGTCGCCCAAGTTTCCCAAAGATGCATTTAAGGCATTAAGTTCTGTGACTTCCTGAGTCATCCATCGGCGAAAATATGATGCTTCGTAGGAAGAGCCAAGAACCCTATTCCACCACCTGCATCTGTCGGCGTAGTAAATGCAGAGGCATGAATATGTGAGGCGTGATGACAGCGATGCAGGGACGTGGTGAGGTGAGTGATTGTTGCTGCGAGTGTGAAGCACGACATCGCCGCTGACGGCAAGTAAACACACCTAATGGCTGCATGTCTTTCATATATGTACATGCGGTGCAGTAGTGTTACAGAATCTCATTTCAGGACGGCGACAACCATCGTCCCAATTGGTCCATGCTGTACACACACACGCACACACACATGCACGCACACATCATGGCAGTCAGCTGGCAGTGACTGACCTAGATGAGATTGATTTAGCTGCAGGACAGATAGCAGTGCGTGCAGCTCGCCCCGCTCTCATCGATACAAGGTTTTCCACCTCTCTGGTCCACGTTACCTGGCGTCTTCACTCATCCAACCTGGAGCGTTAGAGGCACGCGTACCTGCTTGGTTACATCAGCGTCTGTCTCAACAGCCGGCGGACTGCAAAGTGATAAGAACGGCTTAATTTGCAACGGTGGCAGGCACCAGGAGACGCCGGGCCCTGAGCAGGCCTGTGTGTATGTATAGGCTGGGAGACGGTGACCCGTCGTTTCGCACATAAGCCGCTGATCTCTTTCAATTTCATCAATACACGGGGTCTGATGTAACTATTCCCCCTGGGTTACTGAACTAGGCCGAGCGTCTGTGCCGGATAGCCGGCTCGGACGTCCAATAAGATGTGGATGACAGCAGGGGATCGTGACCAAAATCAGCTCGGATCACTCTTAAAAATCCTTTTTCGCCCCCTTTCTTTTTAAAAAGGGGGAATTCATGTAGTCATACACGTCTCAGTTAAAGCACAGGGGTACACTGTGCATGCACGAACAGAAATACCCCCACACACACACATACACACACACACATACCTGCAAAATATCCGAGCAGTGCTAGCAATATGACGTTTACATTGCATACACTATATAACATAAATTTACATCATCAGAACACCCACAAACTAAAAACTGTCCAAGTGTTCAGCATCACAATCCAAATTCACAGGCCTGATCACATAACCGCACGTCCATCCCTCCTCTAATGCTGCAGGATTCTGCTGCTTCACCTGCTTCTCCCTCCAAACTTCAGGTGGAGAGGATGGCTTGCATTTTTAAACATAGGGTCGTAATAGTACAGCTGTGCTGCTCAACCCCAGTGATCCTACTTCCTGTCTTGATCTCACGCTGCACTTTGGCATGATCTTGAACGAGCATTATCCCGAAGGTGCGGACCAGGCCGAGGGACAGAACACCCCACAGAACAGATGTAGAACATCTGGCGGATACGACGGTCTCCTCTGAGCGGATTCAGTTTCCTCAGACAGAACAGCCTCTGTTGTAGTTTCTTCTTTGCTCCACGTCCTTCACCAGCACCATTAGCCTTCATTAAGCTGAATGCATGACCTCACTCGCTCCCTCTCTCTTGGTTCACAGTATAACGTCCAACAGCAGACGTTTAGCACAGGTGTGAATAATAGCATGAACGAGTTCCAGTTAGTTGTCTCACCTGGATTAGTGCACCCTAATAAAGCTGCACCTGTGCTTGACGAGTTTTCTGGGGTTTGTTGAACAGCATTCTGGGACACGTAGGCAGCAGCTGACTGAAACACATGTGGATGTTGCTGGCGGAGGGGGGGGGGGGCAGTGTCTGTGATCTGCAACCAGTTTCTCAGCTTGTTTTAACTTTCCACCTCTGGCTTTCCATTTTTGCACCGTTCCTTTCTCTCTCCCGTGTCCACCACCCCATCTCTGCCTCCATCTCGTCTCTCCGTCCCAGTCTCTGAGCGTCTTTCCTCTCCAATCTCACGGTCCTTTTTTTCTCATCTTTTTCCTCCACAAAGGGAGGGAGTTGTTATATAAACCTGTTGTTTCCTTCGTCATCCTCTGACTACAGCGCAGAACACACTCTGACGCACAAATACAGTTACACAAACGCACGCATGTACACTCACACACTAACCGCGCCGCTTTAGGCACATTGTTGTATTGAGCTTTGATTGCTTGTCTTGATTCAGTTCTTTGATTTCTTTTACCTTCGTATAATAGCCTACATAATCTTTTCATCTGTGTGCTAGATGGTTAAACACACGCACGCACGCACTCATGCACGCACGCGCGCACACACACGTGGCCAGCCATTAGCACAACTGCAGCACTTATAAGATATAACCCTCACACACGCGTAAACACATTTTGTCTCCCTGCTCCCACACACTGCACCCTCTGTGGCCTATACCAGCCAGTCTGAGGAGGGATACTGTCAGTCCTGCTGTACTGGATAGCCCACACACACACACACACACAGGTATGTTTAGCTAAAGATAAGTGTGTGACAAATCCACTCTTACAAGCACAATTACCTCACTTATGTAACTTTCATGTCTAATGACTTAATGAGTTCCTTTAGTTATTCCTCTCTCTCTCTCTCTCTCTCTCTCTCTCTCTCTCTGTCACTCTCTGTGCCCCTCACACTCTCGCTCTCATTTTAGGAGTAGTTAAACACAGCTCAAACATCATTGATCTGAAACCACAGAGAGCATTTTCTTCTGCTTTCACACTGCATTTGCATATCTGCACTTCCCTCTCTCTCTCTCTCTCTCCCTCCCTCTCTCTCTCCCCCTCTCCCTCTCTCGCTTTGGCTGCGTGCGCTGGTGTTTGTCTGTGTGTGGTTGCACGAATGTGTGTATTGTGCAGAACTGTAGGCATGCTCGAAGCTGTGTGATTGTGTCTTCATGCGTGTTGTGTTGTTGTTTGACACCTCCAGCAGCGCAGGCAGCATAGGGGCGGGTGGTGTGTGTTCCAGTAAACTGTGATCTGTGTAATCATGTTTAAGGCTGCATTGTAATTGGGTCTTTACTGCTTGTGTGTGTGTGTGTGTGTGTGTGTGTGTGTGTGTGTGTGTGTGTGGGACAGCAGGAAGTGAATTTTATTTTTATCCTAACTGCTGATTTGAATTTTAATCTAACCTCAAATTTAAATGCTTAATAAGATAAGGCAAGATCGAGCACGATACAATCAATATGCTGCCCGCTTCTGTCCCATCCACACGTTTGTCATCACAGCACAATTCCAAGGTAACGTTTGTTTGACTCATTCATGATTTCAGGCTTAGCGGCTCATAAGAACGACAGCTGTGGCTCCTTACAACACCCTAATTTATACTAATTGGCAAAGGGTGGCGCTTCCGTTACTAACGACATGAAAGGAACTGCCACAAATCTTGTTTACTCTCTCCGAGCGGCAAAAACAGGTCAGCTCTGGATCAAGATCTCTCACTGTTTCTTGTCAAACGACAACACGGGGGCTGGCCACACACACACACACACACATGCATACTGTACACACCCAAGAGGTGTGCTCCAAAGCCGAAAGGCTCGGCAGTAAGCAGAGCAAAGAAGCTTTTCAAAACAGGTTCATTGTTCATGTTTTTGGTCAAACTACATGAACTTCTGTTGCAACATGGGGTTGAATGAAGAGCAAACCATAATTTCATGGAAATTTCAGTTGAGCACATTTGGCTAGTTGCTTAATTCATGAGTCATCACAAGACCTTTGCTTACATAACAGCTTCTTTATGAGGGTAGAATCCATCTGTTTCAGATATTGACTGATGAATCTCAGGTGGGTCACTTCTTTTCCAATAAAATCTACACATGACAGACGTGTGGGTCAATGTACAGCTCGCTTTCAGATTTTAGGAAACTCCGACTAAAAATTATTAGACGTCACCTTGTCTGGCTTTTTAAATCTACCTGGCCATCAAAGCCTGGTCAGATTGCTCAGAAAGATTCATGCGATTCATGTGCATTTCATGCAGTCATGCCCATAAAGCCACTTGAATTGAACTAAATTGTCTCAAGGTCCATGTTGGTCCTTTATGAACTTTGTGACCCACTGACCAATGAAAGTATAGCCACAGCGTGAAATATCCAGTGCACTCACACCCTTCTTTCTTCTTTTCTCCCTCCTCTTATTCAGATATTATTATCCCTCAAGCATAAAATGTTAGATATTATCCACAAAAACAATTAAATATAAAAACATGCTACATATGAGACACGTAAGCCATGTAAACCAATGAAATAAAACAAAAATAATTGATGGGCAGTTTGCTTGTAAATCTGTGTGCACCTTAATGCCTCAGCACACCTGCTAGGACTGCAAGCACACAAGGCACTGATATGCTGCAGGACATCTCACATTTATTGTTGTATTTTTCCCTTTTTCTCCCACATCGGAGCAGCCGGCTCCCCTCGCACTGCGGATCTTGTTGCTGCTCACTCCCACTGTTGGCCTGGGGAGGGTGTAAACAACATTTCTCTCCTGATGCACGTGGACTTGTGCCAGCTGCTTCGGTTCACCTGTCGGAGAGGAGCTGCAACGGGAGAAAATAGCTTGCGTGGACTGACACATCCGTCCGCCCTCAGCACAGGCAACCTAAGCAACCTGGAGAAGTCACCTGTGCAGTGACAAGAACACACTCCCCAGCTTTCCACCGGCAGTCACTTCTGGTTTTGTTCGATGGGGCACATGTTGACCGTTTCGCAGTAGGGGGGATATGAGGCTCTGTAATGACCCTGGTTATGTGTTGATGCTTAAAGGTGCTGGAGGCTTACGTGTCCAAATGGTTCACCTGGGCTCAGAGCTGAGGAGAGCTCTTGCATGATCAAATTGAAAGACAGGAGCTGCTGATTTTGCAGCTGTCTGAGGAGGCGAATGTGGCAGAAAGTAAACCCTCTGCCCACCCGAGAATCTGCATGTGCACTCGCAGTAATTGCTACACCGAAGAAATGAGGAAAAGGACTCATTGCGCGGTGTACAGTACTGCTATTTATATATGAAAGACTGGATCTTGTGGGAGAGAAAGAGAGGAGAAGAGAGAGATGAAGATGGAGGGAAATAAAGAGAGAGAGGGAGAAAATAGTGAGAGACTTTCTACCTCCTGCCTGGTGGTGATCTCCATCTCTCATCTAGCAAAACACACCCACACAGCACCTTATAATGACCTCTCTCTCCCTCTCTTTCTTTCTCCATCTCTCTCACTCCTCTGGAGCACAGAGCGGTTGATCCAAAATGACAAAACGGCGCACTCTAGTGGCGACAAGTTTCAGTTTTGAGCTGTTGAACAGTGATCATGTCTTTTTGCCATGCACCAGCTTCTGTCTATTTCGCTGGGTTCGATCCACTTCACAGTGCATCTTCCATGTAATCCTGTCTTATCTTACAGCTTGTTGCGTTTCCCCACACTCTCCTAGCAGCTTCAAAACTAGACGTCTGAGGCGCTGCAGAAAACAGTGCAGCTGCAAAATCTGACAAATCAAGAAAAGAGCAAAAACAGTTTTTATCAGATTTACACACACACACACACACACACACACACACACACACACACACACACACACACACAGAGAGAGACAGGCAGTAGTCTTGCTGCACATGGTTTTGAGACCAATGCCTAAATTCTCTTCTACCACTAGAGGGAGACAGAACTGTATATTTGTTGCGTTCATCAACCTGTGTCATACACTGACACTGTGCTCACTGATGTGACAGCCAAACTGTAGCACAAAGACTTGGCCTCATCCTTGAGGCTTGGGCCACACACTTAATAAGCAGACTAGGTCACATGACATTTGTTAAACATACATAATAATGCTTATTTGATATATTGATTTAACTATAAAGGTTTCAACACAGCTCAACACAAACTCCACAGGCTAAATCAAATCCTGGTATTGCTTATGAAGGCACAGTGCACAGCACCTGAGCACTTATTCATCTTGTTTCTTTATTTACAAGGACATTAACCATCAATAAAACATAAACATTAGCCATAAAGACTGGTTTCATAACTGTCCTTGGTCCATGTGATTAACAGCTTCTTACATTGGGATTTCTGCCTACAAAAGCAATGAATTGTTATTTTGCTTTGCCTTTTTAAGTTGGGCCTGTTCAACAGCAGTAGTGCTCCTTTCTTCAAAAATACCAGCAAAACCAGTCTGACACTTGTCAGTAGCTCCACCCAAACCAGTGAGAACTGGTAAGCCTGTTTAAATTGCATATCCCCAGTAAGTGCTGCAATTATTGGTTGCAGTCAAGTTTCTTCCTCCACCCAGTCTCAATTGCTGGGACTTAAGGGAGTAGGCGGCTCTCTCACTAGAGGCGTGTAGTTTGAGGAAACACCCAAACTTACTTACTTGTTAGAAGTCTTTAGCCTGTGATGCTCAGAATATTCCAGAAAACTGAAAACAGCACCGCCACGTGACCACACGCAGACCCCAGACAGAGGGCCTGACACTGAGTACAGTGACAGACAGCTCAGTTAATTCCCTATTCACAAAGGGAAACAATAAGCAGTGCTGAAGACTAGCAGTGTACTGTATGTTCAGCTGACACTGAAACCATTACTATGACAAGATGCTGTCTAAAATTAAATCGATTTGACCTTCATTTCATCAGGAAAACTGAGAGGTAAAAGAGAACCAAATAAAGACCCCATCATATGATAATGTCCCTTTAAAATCAAACTGAGGCGTGAAAAGTGGTTGGATTGGTGGAAAAAAGGTGCACCTGGAGCTCAAAACGCATGTAACGTGTCCATGTGCACTCGCTTCCATGACTGGTTTCGTGTCACTCATCATATTTTAAAATCCCCCCAAAAGCCCTCGGCTCTCTGGCAGATCTATCAATTGACACACATTTCCCCTTTAATGAGAATGAGAAAAGGGCTCGAGTTTAGATTCCTGTCAGCAGATGTTGCAGTTGTGGGTTAGTTTCATTGCAATCAGTGTCAGAATGAAAGGAATAGTTCAACATTTTTGGAAATAGGCTTATTCGCTTCCTTGCCAAGAGTTAAAGGGGAAGACTGAGACGCTCACGTCGATGCATAAATATGTAAAACTGAAAAATGACTTTTTTTGGCCAGGCCACTGGTTGACTGGGAACTGGTCCCAGTCAAAACACAGCCCTTCCCCATCATCACATCTTAGTGTTTCTTCAGCACCGTGCACTACTAGCCAATCCAGAGTGTGGCCTCATGCAGTCACACTGTCTGCACTAGATGATCCCTGACTTTTCTGTCACCACATTGTCTTTGCTTGGAAAGAAGGGGCAGCTATTGTTGCTGCAAAAGCCAACTTTGATATCAAAACACAAGTGAAACCCACCTTCTTAAGAGCTGTTTCTGTTTGTGTGTGTGTGTGTGTGTGTGCTTACTGTAAATGGTTTACATAGATCCTCTTCTTCTGAAATGCTAAATTATTATAGAGAAGTGCTGTTTCCCTCTTTCTATGGCTTCATGCACCCAAACAAACTCAAACACACACACACACACACACACACACACACGCACAGATGACAACATGAGCAAACATGGCTGCAGATATCTGACCACTAGCCTCATTGTTTTAGAAACAGTGACAGCTTATTCTCTTTTTTATTGAATGACATGCTGCATGACGCTGACATCACTTTCACTTCAACATTTAATTTATTTGAAAGTGACAAAAACAGAAAAGGAAAATGAAATAATTCCAGGAGCATCAGACGTACTTTTCTGTGCAGACATGCTTTTCACCACATGACATGACCTGAAGTGGGTGTCGTTTAAAATAGAGCCACCCCGCATCAGTAATGATGCTTGACTGGAGATGAATGACATCAGTGGCTAAAGCCAAAAAAAAATAAAATAAATAACTTCTGCTACATCTACATCCGAAAAGAAATAAAACATAAATATGCATGAAGTAATTGTCTTTTAGACTTAAGGCAGGTGAGGAAAGTGCTGTCATCCAGTCACAAACTGGTTTACAGCCCCACCTGGGACAGTATCTATGTTCCTTCCACTTTGCTCTCATTGCTCAGCCCTGCAGAGGAATTCCTCTCCTCATGGACGTGCAAAGTTTGTGACCTCCAGCCAGAGAGGATCAGATGTCCCTCTTGGTGCCGGACGCCTGGACATACCTGCAGAAGATTACCAGCGATGGAACAGGAGGAGATTACAGGAGAGGACAGAAGGTGTGATGTGGCTGAGAGGCTGCAGTAAAATGCAGAAGACAGGATTCACTGGTACTGTTGTATCTCTATGTCTGTATCCTCTACATGTGTACAATAAATATGTCTGCCCAGATGGCAAACAAAAACAGCCTTGTAAAGCATACTGCAATGTTTCTGATTACATTCTGTGACATTCAGGATGCTGTAAGGCAGCACAATGCATACTTGGTTTCAAACATATTTTAATGCCACCTGTTGTCAGTTGTTGTGATCCTGAGATGGAGCCGGTTTGGTTGTATTTGTGCATTTTGTCTTTGAACTGTTGTGTGCTGAGCAGAATGTTGGCAGTGACTTTCAGAAATGTGAACTCAGTGCGAGGAATGTGTGCTATCAATTGTAAAAAAAAAAAAAAAAAAGGTCATGTGACTTCATAAAACTGAGTCAGTGAGTGTGAAAGAGGGACGACCACAGAGTTGTGGTGTGTTGGCGTGTGTCTCAGTGTGTGTGTGGGTGTATTTGTAGTCGTGCTTATCTGTGTTTCTTGATGGTTAACCTATGACTGACTGTTTAATGGAAAGATAACAAGGTGTGTGTGTGCGTGTGTGTGTGTGTGCGTGTGTGTGTATGTGTGCATTCCTGTAAGTCATTCTTTTTGCTGGCCATGAGCAGAGGTGGAGCCAAGATATTGATGCTGCTGAGTTATATAATGAGAAAACTCATTGTATAGTAATACACAGAAATAAAGCAGCAGTATGAGAGTTAGAAATACTGTAATTATTACAGTTTTGGTTGTATGTAGTTTAGTAGTATGAAAGTAATAATAATAATAATAATGATAATATTAATAACATCAAGTCAGTACAACCACTCCAGTGTTGTCCCGGGTCGCGGGGGCAGCAGTCTAAGCAGGGATGCCCAGACCTCCCTCTCCCCAGACACGTCCTCCAGCTCTTCCGGGAGGACACCGAGGCGTTCCCAGGCCAGCCGAGTGACATAGTCCCTCCAGCGTATCCTGGGTCTTCCCCGGGGCCTCTTCCCGGTGGGACATGCCCGGAACACCCTCCCAGGAAGGCGTCCAGGAGGCATCCGGTAAAGATGCCCGAGCCACCTCAGCTGGCTCCTCTCGACGTGGAGGAGCAGCGGCTCTACTCTGAGCTCCTCCCGAGTGACAGAGCTCCTCACCCTATCTCTAAGGGTGCGCCCCACTACCCTGCGGAGGAAACTCATTTCAGCCACTTGTATCCGAGATCTTGTTCTTTCGGTCATGACCCAGAGTTCATGACCATAGGTGGCCATATTCAGGATATGCTGTTTACATGCAACATACAACACATATGTAGTAAATCATAAAGGTTTCTTTTCTGCAGCCACGCTGTCGTGGAGGTCACTTTGTCTTAGAGTATGAAAAGTAAACCTCGAGAAGACGATTCATTTTTGGGATTGAGTGAAAGAAATGCTGAATGAGCGACTGCACAGAGTTGCAGAAACTAGAATAATGACTCAGTCAGTTTTATTCATGTGGCCCAGAATCCCAGTTTGCCTCAAGGGCTTTAAGCGCTGGACTGATTGTGGACATCTGCAGGACTACGCTTCCTCTGAGCCCTGTATCAAGCCAGGGAGAGGAAGACGATGTGGTTTGCCTCTATAAATACGTCGTGCACCCCTTTGACAGGCTAGTGTGTGCTGGAGACACAGAGACGCCCTCCACAAGAGGGGTCACGGTTCCTGCAGAGGCAACAGGATGCTGCAGACTACTACCAGGACATGGCGCTATCCTTAAGCATGCTGGGGCTGGAGTGTGAGGGTGAGAGATGCTAATAAGCTCAGCGTGCCGATCAGGGAGGCCTGCTCAGTGATTGGAGGAGGAGTTGAGCTGGACTCAAGGTGGTGACGTAGAAGACGATGTTGTCTATACTGTTTAGCATACCGAACGTCTCCCACTCACCTCCACCATCTTTTTTCAGTTTGTAACTTACATTCATTACAGCACATCTTACACCAGTTTGCCCACTGTATCCATGCACCTGCTAAAAGGGCTTTTTTTTTTTACTTTTACATCAAATTCTTGTGTAAGCTGCACATGCACACAGTTGCACATGCCTGGAATTCATTATCAATGTTGAATTAATGGTAGTCAAGGCTCATAGATATACTGTACACAGGCTGATGTTGTATAATTTCCTCCAGAAAAGGGTCACGTGGTAGAGGCATGGTGATTCAGGGAAGGACATGTCGTGACTGTTAAGAAATTATCAGCAAGGAACATGTGTGTGTGCATCACTGTTTCCAAAACGCATTATTTCCACCTGTAATCCCAGCTTTCGAGATAAAAGCGGGTCAGCAGTTTTTCCACGCGAGGTGTAAACACAGCAAAAGTCATCTGCTTTAAAATGAAAACATATTAGTGTAGATGTGGCCTCAAGTGTCCTACATGGTAGAAAATTAGTACTGCAGCGGTGTGGTAGTTATACTTAAATCTGGGTCACATAGTAAAACAATTTCAATCTTAACCAGGGTTTTGGAACTGTTTCATCATAAATGCATCACAACTTTCACCACATGCAGCTGGTGCCCTTTTTATTTTTGCCCCTGCCCCTCAGACAGCTTGAGCCCACCACCCAGTAACACTTGTAGTCAGATAGTAATATTAACAGTGATGGTAGTAGTATAAGTATAGTATAAATGACAGGAGTGACAGTACCACAAGTAGTGATAAAAATATAAAGATATTTTTAAATAGACATAAATAAAACCTCTCTGCTGTCTCTGTGCTGCCTACAGAAGTCTGGCTGCAGTGAAACACAGCAATGACTCTGATGACTATTCCACTTCCAAGCCCCCATTTAATTCAACCTCAAATAGAAGCTGCATGGGTGTGAGGAAACAGATGTTGAAATCTGATAGCCAGCACATACAGTTTCTTGGAAAATCACATATGAGACACTGACCTGAAAACAAAACTGAAGTTTCGACAAAAAACATCTTTTCTTTCTTTTTGTCTCATTTCTTACAAATGAACCAGTCATCCCTGGGTCATCTGAATTCACAGGATCTGAGGTTTGAACTCCACGCTGTTAACATTCCCACCCCCACAGAACGATGACTTTTCCAACCAGTAAGTGAGCGACGCGCAAATCTAAGTTGCATGTGCTTCCTTGAGAGAAGAAGCTGAATAAAACCAGAAGAAGCTCTTTTGCTCGGTTTTGTGAATGTGCACGGCCTCATAGCGCTCGGTATTCAATGGAGGGATTCCAGATTAAATCCTGAGAGAGGGGGAGTCTCCGCATGTATGCAGAACAGTGAACTACATGTTGTGACTTATCCAGCAAGTTTATCGTGTGGACAAAGCAGCGCAGAAGGACAGAGGGTGAAATCAGGATGCCGACATCGTTGTTTTGACTGAGCAGGACGTCGCTTTGACGTCAGCAAGGAATAATCAAAATGATACTGTGTGTATATTTACACTTGGAAATGCTTACACTCGCGACCGAGATGTTGACAAATAGATTCTGACCTGCATGTCAACATGTCATTTGACCGTCCCTGTTGCTTTCTGTTTCTCCAGCAGCTATCACTTGGAGCAGATATATGAAAAGATTCATTAGATATTGTGTGTGTGTTGTGTGTGTGCGCACACGTTGAAATTTCATCTGACTCTGGCGCCACAAGGACTGCTCTCTTGAACCACAAATGCCAAAGATTCCCACTGCAGAACAGAGAGAAAGCCTGAGAGCAGTGGATCTTTTCACAGATACTCAATGATTATCTGTATTTCCCCCTCAGGAGTCATGTTAAATGTTTAATACTGGACATTAAATAAAAAAGGCTTTTGTTTGAGTTTTTTTTTTTTTACAGCAGGCTTACAGCACTCTGTGTTGTGGAAACAGCGCTGGACACATGCAGGCATGTGACACACTGTTTAATCAGATAACCGTCTTTCCAGCTCGGCCTTCTCTTGAGCGTTTCCTGATGGCTTCCAGAAAACTTTTAGAGGGAAGTCGATATCCTAACTCATCCTTTGATAAATTTCCCCAAAACTGCCCATATATCAACACTCTGTTCCAGGGAAGTAAGATAATTTTTTTGGTTTTGTTTTTGTTCAAAAACCTGCCCAACGATATTTCCCTTTGAGTTACTTGAGTACTCGCATGAATATAAAGGTTTGCAAGTTCAGGACTCCAGAAAGGGGACACTGCTCACATCAAGAAGGAAGACAGTGTATCTAATGTTTATCATTTTTCCAACGGCCCCGGAAGGCCGCTTAGCGAAAAAGAGCCAATCAGGAATTTTGTAGGCTATTGCATCATCTGTCGCCATGTGTCCATGGAGCTCGGGACTGCACGGGCTTTCACTTTCGTGTTCCCAGAAAACGGTACAATTCCGTTGCAGTGCGCTACACGCGATGGACTCACACCACAATTTACAGACATTTCTTTACATATGCCCGCGCGCGCGCACACACACACGCACTTACAGTTTTTTTTTAACCACAGAAGAAGTTTGCATGCCCATGCCTTTTCCTATCATGGAATTGTGAGACTCCATACCAAAGGTATGTGCGTGTGAGCGCGTGCGCAAAACAGTATATTGTCTATGACTTATTTGTATGTTTGTTTGTGTGTGTGTGTGTGTGTGTAGCTGGTATCAGAGTGTGCGTGCAGCCATTTAGCTGTTTGTCCATGATAACTGTTGTCCACCTCTCCAATTGATGCGTGTTTGTGTGTTTACGCTGTGGAGAACAAACCGCTCTCTGCATTCCTCCCATCATCGCTCCAGTCATTGCTTCAACTGCCAACCCTGTTCCTGAAAAGGGAGGGAGAGCAGGAAACTACAACTCCACAAATACTTATGTCCATAAAATGAAGAACCTTAATCCTTGAATTAGTCGGGAGATTACATTTTCAGTTTCATTCTGACAGCACTTCTTTTACAAGGCACTCAGGTAGCGCCGCAGCTACAGGGCTCATTGTTAAAGTGAGCTAGCATCTCAAACCAAATGACCTCTCAAATCACCTCTGCAGACGCTGTGCAAAGCGGCAGCTGTGTGCACAGCAGCGTCCGCGTGCAGCTATTTGGAAACCCTGATATTTTTCTGTGAGGTGTCCTTTGCATACTGTCATCTGTGAAATCTCTGCTGAGATTTCCCCGTGGCGGCGGCTGGCGTGTCCAGTTTATAGAAGGCAAAGTTTGAACAAGCACAGCAGCGTTGCCAGCTGGCCTAGCCAGCAGAACCAGCAATTGGTCGGGGCTGACAGCACAGATGCACAGTAGGAACTGGATCGCTGACATTATCGGACAGAATCAGAGATTAGCAGGGGATTCGCTGCTGAACTGCTAGCCAAAGACAATCGAGGGCTAATTCAGGATGTGGTGGAGCTGACAGGCCTTTTCCTACAACAAGAAGAGCAAACAATGTGACAGAAGCATGACTGGGAGACACTGGTCTCATGCCTTTGCAGTCAGATAACGCTGCTTCCCTACAACAGCAAAGCATGACACGATTTAGCAAATGCACTGTTGTGTAATCCTGGGATGCTTCTTTTTCCACATCCAGGACACCCCAGAACCCACCGCACTTGTTGTTCATATAAAACCTTTGTGGCGACGTTTTCTGGAAGAGTCCTAAATGCAGAAACAAGGCAGAGAAGCAGAAGTTTTGCTGGTAACTGGGCTGAAATGGAAGGACAGATGAGTGGCGAGCCGGATGGACTGAAGAGTCCTGGGACTGAAGGGGAAGGGTGATCCCTGACCTGGGTGAACTTTGGCTGAATCGTACAGGAATAGCACAGTCGGAAACCTTACACCTGAAACTGGGAGGGCCCAAAAACTTTGCTTTAGAAACACTGAAGCGATTGGGAGCCAAATGGCATAATGTTCAGACAGAACATTTTTTATAGTATCAGAAACAACTGTGTTGTGTTTTGGCATCTAATAAGCCTCCGAGTGAATAGATCCATGATTCAGGCTGCTCTCCCTGGGTCAAATTACGTTTTCTCAGCAGTACTTAAAGCAACAGGCCCCCACCTGCACAACCTGTTTTTGTTTTTGTTTTTTTTAACCAGGTGCTGTTTTTTGTCTGAATGCCTTGTAATTGGGACAGCGTTGGTCAGGCGAGGTTGAGGGAACCCAGGGAAGCTCAGGGGCTTTCAGGTGCAAAGACCCCCCAGCGTTGAGTCGTCTTCTGTCTGACGCATCATGGCGATGTTTCGACCTCCAGCAGAGAGTCTGAGTAGAAATACTGTATCTTACCATGTCCCACTGCTGCCGTTTTCACTTTCACAATAATCTGATAAACAGGATTGTGATTAAGCCGCGGAGCCTGCAGCCGGTGGGCGTGGTGTGCTGTTCGGTGCAGTTTTAAAAGTACACATGAAGTTGTAGGAAAACAAGATAACAAGAACGAGTGTCTGACCTTAGCAGCCAGCTGACAACTGATGCATTTTTTTTTCTGGGACAGTGTGAAGCACATTAATAAGAATTTAACTGCTTCCTCTGAGCTCTTCAGAAGAAATTTCATCAGAAGCTTCCTGTTATGATGGGATGATTTATCAATAAGGCTGATTTCATGGAGCCGCTCTGGCTTTTCAAGTAAACCTGATGCTGTCTTACTGTAACTTGTTTCACTTCACCTTTGTGTCTTAGCCTGAGGGCCAGGTCTGAAGGCTTTTTATTGGCTGAAAATACTGGAGCATTCGACGGTCAGGGGGTGTTGTGATTTCAGCCATGAAGATGTGTGCTTGAGCAGGACAGGGGGTCAGTTTCAGAGCCGATTCTGCACTGGTCTGCAGCCCACTTTCGGGATGGGGCAAACAATAACATGGCATTGTTCTTTCAGAGCACAGAGCAAACAAAAACTGTTCGGTACAGAAATATGACTCAGAGACGGGCAGCGGGATAAAGGAGCGTTTTGTGGGCTTTGTCCACTTGTAATACAGGATGAATATCATCTTTGCAAAGCAGCCATTCTGGTCCGACAAGAGGCTGGAAAAAAAAAAGAAAAAGCAAACAAGAAGTTAAGGCAAAGTGACAACTTCTGTTGTGCTCTCTGTCGGAGGCTGTCGCTCCGAAAGAAAATAACATCAGTAAATAATCTGAGCAGAAGTTCTCCTGTTGAAATTTAATACGAGTGTTCTGCCTTCTATAAGAAGCCCTGACTGAGTTGCCGTAATTTTGATGGTGAATACCGCCATCTAGTGGACATTTTCGTTATTGCGCCTTCTTGCGCCAATTATCCACTTCCTGTTAAGTTTTTATTGTATCTGACTTCATGAACGGGACAGACTTTCAGTGCTCACATTTCGTTTCCTATCCACACTTGAGCCTTGGACAATATTTGTCTGTAAGTATTGTTTTGTGTTAGATTCATTTTGTAAGCAAGATAGCACTTACATCTGCTTGTTTGTACCCGTAATTTTGGTCTAAATGTCCCAAAACGTGATGTTTAATGTCCTGATATGTTCTGCTAGTCAGATTGCCCTAGCTACGCTAGGTCTCGTTCCGTGAGGGCTATAAATAGATTACAATGCGTTGTGTTACGTATTCGGATTTCTTATGTGAAATTCATGTATGTTTTATTTTCTTGTTTTATTGCAGTTTTACAGTAAATGAGAGAGAGCGCTATTGGAATGTAAAGAGTGAAAGACAAAGAGTGTAAATGAATGAGAAAGAAGAAGACAAAATAAAAAGGAGAAAAGGAATTTCCAGCGTGCAATCTCTTCACTGTTAGCTAGCTGTCTAGCTCTGCACAGGAACGCAGCTGTGAGGGCAGCATAGTAAAAAGACATCAGCGCAGCGGGCTCAAGTAACAAGATTATTGAAGAAAAGAAACCATGAGTCATCATTCAGTCATCCCAGAACGTGAGGAGGGCGAACAGACACAAGGTGGAGCTGATGCAGAGCCAACCAACAATGTTCCCCAGTCAACTGAACACCAAGAGCCTTTCAAAACACCAGAGGCCCGCTCAGAAAAATCCCATCACTCCTCGCTGTGCTCCAGCAGGAGATCAACATCAACAGCCGCTGCCAGAGCACGGGCCAAATTAAAGGCTGCACAGACACAACTAGGTTTTGCTGAAAAAGAAGCCAGTATGATGAGACAGAAAGCCGAGCTTGAAGCTAACGCATTGAGGCAAAGAGCTGAACTCGAAGCCAGTCTCCATCTCCTCAGCTGCCAAAAGAACGCTGCTGTCCGCGAAGCTGAAGCAGCTGCCTACGAGGAGGAAGAGGAGAGTGAAAGCGGGGAGAAGCTCTGCGGGCCAGTCGTCACTGAAAAGCCCCTCAATGCAGCTGAACGAGTCGGTAATTATGTCCAGCAACATGCACAGCTGTTTCACAGACAACCACAGCCACTGCAACATCCACCAGTAGAGCTTCAAAGAGCATTTGGACACAGTGATGCCGGGCCCAGGCCAGCTGTTCACCAATATCCAATGCTGAATGCTACAAACATTAAAAGAGAAGAGCCTAGCGTCAGGCCTTCACCGAGGGCATACCCCAACAACTTGCAGCCGCCCACCAACACTCAGAGAGCGACTCCACTGGAGCCACAACCAGCACAAGACCTCGCCAGGTACCTCATGCGGCGAGAGCTCGTCAGCTCTGGCCTCCTCAAGTTTGATGACCGCCCTGAACATTACTGGTCATGGAAAGCATCTTTTGTGACTGCCACTCAAGATTTAAACCTCTCCCATAGAGAGGAGCTGGACTTATTAGTTAAATGGCTTGGAGCCGAATCAGCGGAACATGCAAAAAGAATACGCTCAGTGCACGTCCTCAATCCCGGCGCCGGCCTCAGCATGGTGTGGCAACGCCTAGAAGAATGTTATGGCACACCGGAGGTTATCGAACACGCATTACTTAAAAAGCTGGAAGATTTCCCCAAGCTGACTAACAAAGACAGCGCCAAGCTCCGGGAACTGGGCGACATCTTGCTCGAACTGGAGTGTGCGAAGGCAGATGGTTACCTCCCCGGCCTCGCCTACCTAGACACAGCCCGGGGGGTGAACCCCATCGCGGAAAAGTTACCCTACAGCCTTCAAGAGAAATGGATCGCCAAGGGGTCCAGGTTCAAAGAAGATCACGGGGTAGCTTTCCCTCCTTTCCCGCTCTTTTCAGAGTTCGTCCGCCAACAGGCCAAAGTGCGTAACGACCCCAGCTTCGTCTTCACC
The DNA here is from genome assembly GCF_017976325.1 of Chelmon rostratus. Taxonomy (NCBI): domain Eukaryota; kingdom Metazoa; phylum Chordata; class Actinopteri; order Chaetodontiformes; family Chaetodontidae; genus Chelmon; species Chelmon rostratus. Next base: position 15,930,173 of record NC_055674.1, on the reverse strand, counting down.
ACCTCCACACCGTCCAAACCAGACAAGGCTATAAAGCCAAGCCAGAAAGCTACAGTCACAGTACACAAGACTGACGCTTCATCCAAGCCCAGTGACAGTCCTCCTCGTTCCACAGGACGAAGCACCAGCGAACCAGATCGGGAGTGCCCACTGCATAAGAAGCCACACCCACTGAAAAAGTGTAAGGCTTTTAGACTAAAGACTATTGATGAACGTAAGGCATATTTGCAAGACAACCACATATGCTACAAGTGTTGTGGGTCAACTCAGCATGTTGCAAAAGACTGCAAGGTGCCCATCAAATGCACCGAGTGCAGTAGTGAAAAACACATAGCAGCTCTACACCCTGGTCCTCCTCCACCTGCAGAGAATAACCAAGCTCACAAAGAGGAAAGCGGGGAGCCGACCAAGGACACACCGGCGACCGTGTCCAGTTTCTGCACTGAGGTATGTGGCAATGCAGACACCCCACGCTCATGCGCCAAGATCTGCCTGATCAAAGCATTTCCTGCAGGGAAAAAAGAAAATGCAGTCAAGATGTATGCAGTGCTGGACGAACAGAGTAACAAGTCTCTCGCGAAGGCAGAGTTCTTCAACCTCTTCGGGGTAAATGCCAGCTCAGCACCGTACACACTAAAGACCTGCTCGGGGACTACAGAGACCTTCGGCAGGCGAGCCAGCAACTTCGTGCTCGAGTCCATGGATGGAGAACTGCAACTCCCACTCCCCACGCTGATCGAGTGCGACATGGTGCCCGATGATCGATCGGAAATCCCATCGCCAGATGTGGCATTCAACCACCCACACCTCCAGCCAGTTGCGCACAAGATTCCTGCTGTGGACCCCAGCGCACCCATCCTCCTGCTCTTAGGAAGAGACATCCTGAGAGTCCACAAGGTACGGGAGCAGATCAACGGGCCACACAACGCTCCTTATGCGCAACGACTCGACCTGGGCTGGGTCATCGTGGGCGAGGCCTGTCTGGATGCTGTCCACAAACCAGCTGAAGTCAACGTGTTCAAGGCAAGTGTGTTACCCAATGGCCGTGCATCTTTTCTCCGTCCCTGTCCACACAACATCCAGGTGAAGGAAGACTACAGTGGCAAGCCACACCGTCACCAACGCCTCTCCTCCACCCAGCTGACGGATGACCTGGACCAGGCAGCGAGCACAGATGAGCTGAGGCACACCGTCTTCGAGAGCTCGAGAGACGACAATAAACCAGCGCTGTCAATGGACGACAAAGCGTTCCTGACCATCATGGAGAAGGAGGTCTACCAGGATGACGATCACAGCTGGGTAGCGCCCCTACCGTTCCGGTTGCCACGGCGTCTCCTCCCCAGCAACCGGGCACAGGCGGAGAATCGTCTAGCCTCACTCAGGAAGACACTGGAGAAAAAGCCAGAAATGAAAAACCACTACACCGAGTTCATGCAGAGAATGCTGGACAACGACCAGGCCGAGCGTGCGCCACCCCTGGAGCCAGGTAAAGAACACTGGTACCTCCCCACGTTCGGTGTGTACCACCCGAAGAAGCCGGGTCAAATCAGAATTGTGTTCGACTCTAGCGCAGAGTGTGAAGGGACCAGCCTGAACAATGTACTCCTCAGCGGCCCTGACTTAAACAACACGCTGCTAGGAGTGCTCCTTCGATTTAGAAAAGACCCGATCGCCATCACAGCAGATGTGCAACAAATGTTTTATTGCTTTGTGGTCAGAAGTGATCATAGAGACTACCTCCGCTACCTCTGGTATGAGGACAACGACTTAAGCAAGCCCGTGGTGGAGTACCGGATGAAAGTCCATGTATTTGGGAACACCCCATCCCCAGCTATCGCCATCTACTGCATGAGGCGAGCCGCCGAGAGAGGTGAAGCACAATACGGCTCCGACGCAAGACAGTTCGTGGAGCGCCAGTTCTATGTCGATGACGGGCTGACCTCTGTCGCCACACCCGAGCAAGCGATAGACCTCATCACAAGAACCAAAGACATGCTCGCAGAGTCGAACCTGAGGCTGCATAAGGTGGCATCAAACAGCGAACAGGTGATGGAAGCCTTACCTGAACAAGACCGTTCCAAAGACCTGAAAGATCTGGAACTCGGCATCGATCCTCTCCCTCTCCAGAGAAGCCTTGGCCTCTCCTGGAACCTGGAAACGGACAGCTTTACCTTCTTGGTGTCGGAGGAAGAGAAGCCGTACACCCGCAGAGGTATCTTGTCCACGGTCAACAGCCTTTACGACCCCCTGGGGTTTGTCGCTCCTGTTGTAATGCAAGGAAAGGCATTAGTGAGAGAGCTGTCTACAGACCAGGGGTGGGACACTCCACTCGACCCAGAGAAAGAGACTAAGTGGAACGCGTGGAGAGACTCGCTAAAAGTTCTGGAAGACCTGCACATAAAAAGGTGCTACATCCCCGTGCTACTGACCTCCACTCAGAGGCGAGAACTCTGCATCTTTTCTGATGCCTCCACAGTAGCCATAGGCGCCGTCGCATACCTGAGAGCAGTCACCTCTGACACCAAACCGCATGTGGGCTTCGTCATGGGGAAGTCCAGGCTGGCGCCCCGTCCTGCCCATACCATTCCCCGTCTCGAGCTCTGTGCAGCCGTGCTAGCTGTACAGATGTACGAGCTGATCAGAGACGAGATGGACATTGATGTGGATGCTGTCAGGTTCTTCACCGACAGTAGGATCGTGCTTGGCTACATCCACAATTCGTCGAGAAGATTCTACGTCTACGTAGCCAACAGGGTGACCCGCATCAGGCAGTCCACCCATCCAGACCAGTGGTCCTACACCCCAACAGACCTAAATCCTGCGGACCATGCCACCAGGTTCATGCCGGCAGGAGAGCTGCAGCAAAGCAGTTGGCTCACTGGTCCCAGCTTCCTCACACGTGAGAACACAGAGGAGACTTCAGAACCCAACGTCTTCACCCTCGTCGAACCCGAAGCAGACGCAGAGATCCGGCCCGAGGTTGCGGTTCTGGCCACCAGAGCCCTGGATGCTGGTCTTGGGTCTCAGCGCTTCGAAAGATTTTCTAAGTGGAGGAACCTCTGCAAAGCCACAGCCAGGCTCATCCATGTTGCCGCATCCTTCAAAGGGAACCCAGCCAGCTCGGCACGTAACAGGTGGGCCTCGTTCAGAGACACACTCACCACAAGCGAGCTATCCCATGCAGAGAGTGTCATCATCCGTGCTGTCCAGCATGACACCTACGAAACCGAACTAGACTGCCTCAGAGAGGGCAGCGAGCTTCCCAAACAAAGTCCCCTCAAGAAGCTCAACCCAGTGACTGACGAAAGTGGCCTGCTGCGGGTCGGAGGTCGCATCTCATCTGCCCCGGACCTGCCAAGGGAAGAGAAGCATCCTCTGATTATCCCACACACTCACCACATCGCTACACTGCTGGTGAGGTACTACCACGAACAAGTAGTACACCAGGGGCGCCACATAACAGAGGGTGCCGTGAGAGCAGCCGGATACTGGATCGTCGGAGGTAAGCGTCTGGTGTCTGCTGTCATCCATAGGTGTGTGATCTGCCGCAAGCTACGCAGGCGCCTGGAGGAACAGAAGATGGCCGACCTGCCTCCCGACAGGCTCACTCCAGAGCCTCCCTTCACCCACGTAGGCCTGGATGTCTTCGGACCATGGACCATCATGACGCGGCGGACAAGAGGAGGAAGTGCGGACAGCAAGCGCTGGGCAGTGATATTCACATGCATGTCGACCAGGGCTGTCCACTTTGAGCTCATAGAGTCCATGACCACCGACAGCTTCATTAATGCCTTGAGAAGGTTTTTTGCCATCCGCGGCCCAGCCAAGCTTCTCCGTTCCGACAGAGGGACCAATTTTGTTGGGGCCTGTAAAGAGCTGGGCATCGACACAGAAGACTCCCCAGTCTCAACTTACCTCCAGGGCAGGGGGTGCTCCTGGATCTTTAACCCGCCCCATTCTTCACACATGGGGGGGCTTGGGAAAGACTCATCGGCGTTGCTAGGCGCATCCTGGATGCCATGCTGCTCCAGACAACACACACTCGCCTGACATACGAAGTGTTGAGCACTCTTATGGCCGAAGTCATGGCTATAATGAATGCGAGACCCCTCGTACCTGTGTCATCCGACCCAGATGCGCCCACAGTTCTTACCCCAGCTATGCTCCTGACCCAGAAGATGAGTACCGTCTCTGCGCCCATGGAATTGCATGGAAAGCAGTGGAAACATGTACAGTGCCTTGCAAACACCTTCTGGAAGAGATGGAGGAGAGACTACTTATCCACGCTGCAGGGCCGCCGAAAGTGGACCGCCGAGAGGCCGAGCGTCAAGATGGGCGACGTCGTCCTACTCAAGGACAGTCAAGCCCACAGGAATGAATGGCCTGTGGGATTGATCGTCAACACGCTGCCGAGCGGAGACAAGAGGATCCGCAAGGTGGAAGTGAAGATCGTCCGTGATGGAACCGTGAAAGTTCTTCTGAGACCCATCTCAGAGATCGTCCTTCTGCTTTCTGAAGAAAGCTGAACACCATATCCTTTTGAAACTTAAGTGCATTTTGTGTTTAAGTAGTTTGTAGTGGCATAATAGTTATACGCCAAGCGGGGAGTGTTCTGCCTTCTATAAGAAGCCCTGACTGAGTTGCCGTAATTTTGATGGTGAATACCGCCATCTAGTGGACATTTTCGTTATTGCGCCTTCTTGCGCCAATTATCCACTTCCTGTTAAGTTTTTATTGTATCTGACTTCATGAACGGGACAGACTTTCAGTGCTCACATTTCGTTTCCTATCCACACTTGAGCCTTGGACAATATTTGTCTGTAAGTATTGTTTTGTGTTAGATTCATTTTGTAAGCAAGATAGCACTTACATCTGCTTGTTTGTACCCGTAATTTTGGTCTAAATGTCCCAAAACGTGATGTTTAATGTCCTGATATGTTCTGCTAGTCAGATTGCCCTAGCTACGCTAGGTCTCGTTCCGTGAGGGCTATAAATAGATTACAATGCGTTGTGTTACGTATTCGGATTTCTTATGTGAAATTCATGTATGTTTTATTTTCTTGTTTTATTGCAGTTTTACAGTAAATGAGAGAGAGCGCTATTGGAATGTAAAGAGTGAAAGACAAAGAGTGTAAATGAATGAGAAAGAAGAAGACAAAATAAAAAGGAGAAAAGGAATTTCCAGCGTGCAATCTCTTCACTGTTAGCTAGCTGTCTAGCTCTGCACAGGAACGCAGCTGTGAGGGCAGCATAACGAGTTTCTGTTTAACATCAGGCGGCGCTGCAAACTATTGAGGCCTCAGGGATTTTGTTGCCTAGCAGTGCTGCAGTGCTTCTCATAAGCATCAGCACTTCATGGAAGACGGCCATACTTTCACTTTGGCATACTTACCTTTGGTGCATAGGTCACTTATCACCATATCATCTAAATTGCACCACAGATACGGGGAGTTTATGTGTCTGTGTTTTTTTTTGTAAATCCGAAAGTAATAAATGTCCCAGTGAATTTCTTAACCCTCCTTATAATAATCAGCTTCTCATTTCACTGCAGCCCTGCTTCCTCTTTCCTCAGGACTCAAATATGTTTTGACAGATCGACGAAAGGAAGCGGCGGATAAAGTTGGCTGGATTTGGTCTTTGTCTTCCCTCCGACCAACTCTTGTATACATCAACATTCAGCTGTGGTTAAAAAAACTGTTTGAGTTAAACTTTAAGATGTGCTGGCAGAAGTTCAGGAAAAGCTTTTGATCCGCTCGTCTGCTTGCCAAGGAGGATCTTTGGAAATGCCAAAATTAATGATTGCTAACTACTTTAAGAGGTGTGTTGGCTGACAAATAAGATTCACTTACAGGCGAGAGCAATGCCGCCTTTTTCCAGCTGCTGCAGTAGGCTGCACACAGTGTATCATACTAGTATCACACTGGTATCATACTGGTATCATACGTCATCATTTAAAAACTCTCATGTCTCAGATGTGTTCTTTTACTTTTCCTGTGCTCCGGCTTTGTGCTCTGCGCTGTTTGATTGGAATCATACAAAGTGAGACCGTCGGGCACACATCCAAACAAAGTCAACCCTAAATCTTTTACAGCCCCTTTTAAGAGGATTCAGCCGCTGTTTTACTGCACGAGGGCACGCCAGGACGCACTGCCATAACATCTACAGCACAAAAGGCTCACACAGGTTTAAAGCAGCGTGCGCTCTGTAATGTTACTGTTCACTGCAGCCGTGCTCGCCATATCATGGTTACTGGCCATTCAGCAGCAGAGCACGTATCAGCAATCCTCATTTCTGAGTATGCAGCACAGAAAAAAAGAAAAGTACGAGAGTATATAAACAAGCATCTTGAGATTTTCATCATACTGAAAGTACATTCTCCTATGGAGCAAGGCCTGATGACGGCGTGTGGAGGAGAGAGGGGAGTTGATGTTTCCTCTTACTGTAACACCGCTGAGTGTCTGCAACAATTTTAAAGAATGAAAATAAAGACAGTCTGAATGAGACAGCAAGGAAAACTCCCCCAAAAAATCAAAGAACAATGAACACACACACACTAACTTCCATTATCACAGCTGAACAATAAGAAAAGCAAAGAGAAACGTGGGTTCTGTGTTTTTCCAGCTTCCCTGACAAGAATGTGCTAATTTCACTTCATGGGATGAAGCCAATATGCTCCGAACAGCTCGGGGAAGAGTTCTGATTCACAAATACAGACAGACATAGGTCCTTTTCATAAGTTACATTATATTTGTCTTTGTGCGTGTGACACTTTGAACTGTATGAAACGCCGCAGATCGAAACACACTGATACACCGAAACTATGACAGTTACCAGTATCTCTCCCAGACGTTCGAAGCGTAAAATAGCAGCATCCGTGTTGTTTTATCTGCTAATATTCAGCAGCCACCGCTGATACAGCCGCTGCAAGTCATGTCTGAGGATGTTCTACCAAAGCTCATGTGGTTTCATACAGAGGGCTCCTGCAGGACTAGAAGCAGCAAAAATTGATTTTTTCCTGCTCTGCATTTTTCATCCATCTGCCATCCATCAATGAACCTTCTCACCCTGCACACTCTCATTCAAAAACAGACAAACAACAAGCTTCAGTTACCAAATTCCACTGTGGCTACAGCAATGAAAGCCCTTTAAAAACTCAAAGTGATCCCAGGTCATCAGCAAACTGCAACAGAGTGTTTTCATACATGTTTTCCATATTAATGCATGTGTTGGATGCGTAGTCACCTATGAGCCGCTGCATTCATACATGCAAACACATTCTCTACAGTCTGTAAGGATCTGATTTGGAGACAATGTGCACTCTGTTAAGCTGGCAATGTTTCAGCCTCTGCAAGTTTCACAGAAATGAAACTCATGGACCATCCGCACACTGAGTGTTTGCTAAGATGTACGCAAGACACATGCACACATGGGCGCAATGTTCCAAGCTGCACTCGTATGTGCAAACAGTTTCTTAACACGCTGCAATCAGACACAACACGCACTCTGCTAAGCTGGATATGCTTCAGCCTCTCGCTTCTCTCCCTGGTTCACAGAAATGAAACTTATGGACGCATGTGCACACATGCAAATAAACACTGAGGGCTTAATAACATGCACGCTGGACACATGCACGCATTAGAACAGTGTTCCAAACTGCATTACACACTACGTGTGTTAGCAAATACAATACGTCTGCAGTGCATGTAGGAAATCGAAGACAGACGTGCAACATGTGCAGAGACAGAAGGGGCACGCATCCACTGTTAAAACGTGTGTGTGTGTTTCTGATTAGGCTCAACCCTCTAACCCATTTCCAACCACACAACACAGAGCAGAGCCAGAGCAGTCCACCCAGTCCTCGCTCTCTCTGCCTGTCTCCCTCTTTACCTGAATCACTTCTGCACTGAGTGTATCCTGCACTCTCCAACTTCGCATTGCAAATTTGTTTTAATCAGCACTTATTCTCAGCCACCAACAAAATACACACTGATAAACGTTATCAGCAAACCGTTTGTTTAGAAAGTGTAGATACAAATGGGGCCTTTTAGGAAGTCTCACTGTTAGAACCTCAGATGTGTTACGATATCCTGCTGCCAAACTGAAAGGAAACCGTGATAAACAAACAAAGTTGTTCTGCACTGAGATCTGAGACCAGGTCTCTGATCTTTCTTATTTTTTAAAGTAGAGGTCGGAGGTTAACTGGCGCCTTTAAAAGCGCGCTCCACTGATTTACCATTGCGCTCCTCGCAATCGATGCAGCAGATTTCGAGATACCATGTTTTTGATTCCACACATCTTCTTTTTTGTCAAAAACTGAGGCCTTCATTACCCACAATGCAACTCGCTCACCTCATTTGGAGTGGCATCACTTGAGGCCGTTCGTCTCCACACAGCTCCTCCTGCAGCCACAAACAGATCTGATAACAGACTTTGATATGTAAAGTTGGTGGAGTTTGCCTCTGGGTGCACGGGCAGTCTGGACTCTGCATGATTTGTTACTCAAGGATACACTTAATGATTAGTAATCATTAATAAAAAAAAATAATGCTGACAGCAACAAACTAATGGACACAACAAGTAAGCCTCTGGGTCTCCACGAGGGGGGAGCAAACACATCTTCAGCAATCACCTGATGATGAAGATGAGGGGTGCAAGAACGAAACAGAGTGGCCACAATTAGCAACAGCCACTCATAATGGAACCAGCAGGCTAATCTGAGTACTAGTTGAGTCAGACAAATCCTGGTAAAATGAAACCAACTATGACACTGACAGACACAATGACCTCAGCAGAGCTTTTCCTGGCTGCCATCTGCCTGCCTGTCTGTCTGCCTGTCTGTCTGTCTGCCTGCCTGCCTCTGTCTCTTTAAGAAAGTCAGCTGACCTTGAGTCTTTCCTTAACTTTCTGTTTATCTGACTTGCTCCTTTGTTGCCTGGCACCATGACCACAGGGGGCCTACTTCTCTCTTCGCTTGTGATGCCCACAGGTGCCAGCAGCAGACTGTTCATAACTTTCATTTCCCTCTATCTTGTTAACTCAACGAGATGGACGCTGTAGTAGAAAAAAAAAGAGACACCATTATAATGCCATGAATGTCATTTTGTTAGGAGGAAAGGAAAATCTCTCAGAGGTGGGCTCAAACTAACCTGCAGCGGGTGCAGACCAGGCTGGACTTAACATGTGAAGCCTTCATGAGCAACTTGTTAAGTCATACAATGTGCGTTACATTACTTACTGTACAGCTGCTTGCCAAATAAATGAGTCATTTGGCACGAAAGAGCGATTAAGAAATGTACAGTCGTCTGCCAGAACAGTGAAGCCGCACTGCGAGCACAGATTCTGCATGCATGCAGCCCTGAAGGGCCCGAACACTGCAGCAACTGCTTGCACTCTAATTAGATGAAATTAGATCAGACTGAGCTCAATTTTCGGGTTCCCGTGAAACGAGTCTTGCGTCACAGCTTGTGCCAACTGATCCTACTTGATATCATTAGAAATCATCTGATTAGGCAAGAGTTTGTGACTGCAGAGATGTGACTTTATGTGAAAGAGTTGAGAGGAGTAGCACACCTCAGAGTCTCACTAACAAACCACCATTAAGAGAAATATGACCAGCGCTATGACGTGTCATCTGCACTCTATTAATACTACAAATCACATACCATCAATTAAAAAAAAAAAAGGTGGGATTCCCAGTGGAAATGGCATGATGTCGCCTAGTTTTGAAAGTCAGAATAGTGAAATGACTGTTTGGATGTCACAATATGAGTATTTCTGAGATGAAAAGCCCCAAAATGTCAAGGTCCCATGAAACTCTTTTTCTGCAGAAAAGCCTGCCACTAACAACAAATGAAGAAGTGACGGATTATTCAGTGCGAGGCGCCTCAGAGCACACGCTGACATACGCATGGCTCAGCAGCTGTAGTGAATGAATGAAAATCAATACAATTACACGGAAAGAGAGAGATGCTCCGACAGAATACCAGGAAAAACAGCCGAACTCAAACGAATAGAAAGAGCAGAGGTTTCACTTTCGGTTGTGTTTCAGAGAAACAGCCCGCCTGCCGCTAAACTACCGTGATGCGAGCCCTGTTTTTTTTTCGAGGAAGTGGATCGAGCAGAGCAGGCGGGGTCAGGAGGCGGAGGAGTGTTTGCCTCGGCGCTTATATGAGCGTGCAGATCTGACGGGCGGGGATCACAGACAGCCCGCAGGTCCACGAGTCACCTCCGAGCTTTCAAATGCGACCTCCGCGTCCACCTGGCGCCGCGTCACGGATTACCTGCAGGCGCTTCGCTGCGGCCACCGCGACTTTTGCGCTTTGGGATTTTACGCACAAAACGGATCTTTAAAACCGGCGCTGCTGTTAGAACAAAACGGTAAGAGCTGTCAAGCTGCAGCTGTGCAGAGCTTTTGGAGGACAAAAGTTGTGTTTTGTTTCTTTTTTGTTGTTGTTGTTGCTGTCGCGCTGCACAGGTGAACATTGGTGAAACCATGTGCGCTCCTGAGTGCATGGACAGACAGATGCCTTCATGATTAGCTTTTAATGCAAATGAGAAGTATGGTGATAATTTGAATGTTATTCATCTTCCTTTAACGTGTGATGGCAACATGTGATGTGGGGGAAAAAAAATAAATATAGCACACGTTATCACCTGGTAATCATTACCTTTTCCTGGAATTTAAAAGCACTTTTGATGAACTCTTGGCTCAAGTTGCGGTAACTCAGATCGGCCTGTTCTGGTGGGACGGGAGAAGTGGTTTTGGTCTGCACCTCATGTAAATTGTACTAAGCTGAGATGAGTAGCTACAGATGTTCAGTCCAGTGGGGTCAGCCTCTGGGGTTCAGTGTTTCAGACCATGTATGGCTTGAAAAATCTGTTTTATTTGTCCAAAAAGCTGGATTTTAACCTGATGTTGCAGTCGCTGAGGCCAAAGTGAGAAAGAAAAAATACTGTGAGCGTCGTAAACTTTGTGTATGTGTGTGTGTGTGTGTGTGTGTGTGTGTGTGTCTCCAGGCTAATGTACAGTAATCTGTGTGTGGCCGACATTAACGTTTACTGTATTCCAGCCAAACCGCAGATTCCACTCATATCAAACACAGTACCCATCAGTGGAAACTAGAATGAATGTCTGACCCACACTCAGAGAAAGTCACTGAAGTGTTCACACACACACACACACACACACACACACACACCTTTCTTCTTTCAGGGCCTTACATGGTCATTGTTCAAAACCTGATTTTAAAGTCGTGTGCTTTTATTGTTACACTGATTTTTGGCAGGAAGGTGTTGACTTCAGCTGAAGCAGTGAACGTGTCAGTTGCTTTAATAGTAATGATGAAGGTCTGTAGTTAACTCTCTCTCTTTCCTGCCTTGTCTCTCTCAGGATGTCAGTGTGGTGGTTAGAGATGGGAGAGGGTCTGGGGCCGCTCTCCCCTGTAGGATGGTAGCCGACAGCACAGTGGAAGGCCTCGACAAGACCCGCTTGTCAAGCTCATCCTCGTCGTCATCATCCTCATCCTCATCCTCATCCTCCTCCTTGTCCTCATCCTCCTCCTTGTCCTCCTCGTCATCGCTGGCCGGGCACGAGCTCGCTGTCAGCCCTCACCGCACAGAGTCGGAGCAGCTTCAGCGCCGGGACGCCGCTCCGGGTCGCAACCCGAGGTCAGCGCCCGTCGCCTCCGTGTATCTGACCCACTTCCCCACCTTCTCCTGCCAGGAGGACTGCAACATCATCACAGACACTGCGTCCAAGCTCGAGCGCAGCAGCTTCTACTGGGGGCCCCTGGGAGTGGAGGACGCCCACCGCATGCTGCGGGACGCTCCGCTGGGAAGCTTCCTCATCCGCGACAGCCGGCAGAAGGACGTCTTCTTCACGCTGTCCTACCACGCCAAGAGCGGGCCGGTCAGCGTGCGCATCAGCTACAGTCGGAGGAAGTTCTCACTGGCGGGCAACGAGCGCACCTTCCCATCGCTCTTCGCCCTCTTGGAGTATTACATCAACTCTCCCAAGAAGAGCCTGAGTGTCCCCTACAGGAAATGGCAGCCGACGCTGCAGGAGCTGTGCAGGAAGCGCATCATGGAGCAGTGTGGTGGGGAAAGCCGGGTCCCAGAGCTGCCCCTCACACATGTTGCCCAGGACTTCCTCTTGGAATTCCCTTACAAACTATAACAAGCTTGCCTTACAAAGTTTCAGGAAGGCGGCGTTTGGTCAAGGCCGGCCGCCAAGCGTTGGACGTTAAGGCCGCAACGCCGTGGTCGCCGCTCCGAGCAGCTCCCCGCCTTGAGCTGAAAAGCTGCAGAATGTTTCACAAGAGACATTATCACCACCGTCATGTGTCCAATCAGACGGGGTCCACGCTTGACATTTCAACACACGTTACCTCCAGAGACTCAGCTCCCGCTTGCACACGGACGGAGCGCCTTTTGGTCGCGAGGAAGCCTGAAAAGGCGGAAAACGGCGCATTAAGAGAAAACTACAGACACGATGGAGCTATTACAGACATAAAAGAACTGGTGGGGTCAGTTATCTGTTTGTGGCCACCAGAGGCCCAAAAACATTTCAGAGTGGACTGTGGATGGACACTGAGAGGAGTGTGGACTTTTAGAAAGGTGGAGGCATGTCGGCGGGTGCGGTTGAAACCACCACAGGCGTCGGTACAAGTGGGGTTTATTTTTGTAGCAGATTTGAATACTCTAATGTTGTTGAATGTTTACATCACGCCAGTGCTGGCGGCTCAGACACCACCTGATGTCCTCTCGGATCCTGAGCGCTGCCGTGACTCGCAGCGTGACCCAGAGGACGCACTGTAGGGGACGTCAGGCGGTGGAGTCGCCAGCTCAGGTGTTCAGTTGTACTGTAAGCAGAGGCTTACCACCTCTTGTTCAGCCATCTCTGCCAGGCAGATGATCATTTTTCTGTACTGAATCAGATATATATATGAATATTTTTTTATATTGTTATTTTCTACTATTTCATTGGAAATAAAATGTATTTAAACTAACCTTTCTGGATTTAGTTACTTTCCGACTGCGGGATTTCTGTTCCCTAAATCGAGTCAGGTGCAGGAGTGGTGGGAGTTCACAGGGGTGGAGGGAGGGGGAGGGGCAAACACACACACCCTCATAATCACACACTTTGTCCTCGCTATGTCACAGACAATGGGGCAGACAGGCAGACAGGAAGTGTGAGCGTACAGTAGCGTCACCACAGTGATTCATCTCTGTAGGGCAAAGTGACAGGTGGGTGGGGTTACTTTGATAGTAAATGGACTATTACTCTTAGAAACACACACACATTTACCAGAAACAGGGGCAGAGGTGACACATAATGAAGCATGTGAGTGTGTGTGTGTGTGTGCGTGCGCGCTGTAAACCTAATGAGGACCCAGAGCAGATTAAAATTCCCTCAGGAGGAAGTGGGAAATTTTTTTGGGTTCGTGGTTTGACGGCGACATGTTAGATCAAGGTCAGGGTTAGTGTTTCAGGTTAGAGTTACGATAAACCCCTCGTATGCAGCGCACAGTTAAAGGTATGTAAATAAGCAGAAGGGGGTAAAAGCAACACACGAAAGCAGATAAAAATATTGAAGAATTTGTGGAGAAGAAATCCGAAGGCTTTGCGCATCCTGCGCATGAATGCCAGCGTGTCAAAGTGAGGCAGTGAACCAAGAGGAGATTTAAACGGTGGCTTTGCTCTTTAAACAAAACACTGCCTCCATTCACCACGCTCAGGCTGGAATATCACCTTTCTCTGCTGGGTGTGGCAGCACTCGGCCAGGTGGGCATACCTGGTTTGAGTGACTCATAGGTGCGTATGTTTGACAAACGCTATTCACTCACTAAATTTTCTTCATCACTGCAACGTTGGATCAAGCTAGGGTGAAAGCCGCTCTGATTATCATTGCGGCCTTCCTCTCAAAGGGGCGGCAGCTGCACAGAGACACGCCCAGCAGAGTGACTTAACAGAAGAAGAAGAACCTTACACACCTTCTACACAGTGTGACACACAGCTGTTGCATTCAGAGTTGCAGCAGAAACTAATGAAACTTTGAAATGTAGTGGAAGGCTTCAGCTGTTGCAAAAATACTGCAGACACATACGGTATACATCAGGCATCTCAAACCGGTTCCATAAAGGGCCGCGTGGCTGCAGGTTTTCATTCCAACCCAGGAGGGGCACATCAGGCCAACCAATCAACATCAAGGGATCACTTAGTTAACAGCTGAAGACTGAGATCAGCTGATTAATTGATTCCAGCCAGGTGTGTTCCTCCTTGGTTGGAATGAAAACTTGCAGCCACGCGGCCCTTTATGGAACCGGTTTGAGATGCCTGGTATACATGGACATATCTCATTATGCCGTCATTGTCGCTGAACGCTGCCACTCATCTCTCAAACGTCACCGTGTGCGCCGATCACAGAGCCACACACGCTGTTTTTCATTTGCTGCGTTTGTGTTGATCAGAGCTCAGCGTTTTGGGAAATAGCTTTTTCCGCTGAGAGATGAGAAGATTGATGCGGCTGTCACGCTTGTACAGTAAATATGAAGGTAGGTAAGAGGAGGCCATTTCTGGGTGAAAACAGGTAAATGCAAATTCTTATTTTTTTCCCCCAAAAGCATAAAATAAGAGCAGCGTATTGCTTTTTAGCAATTAGGAGCACAAATGTTGGGGCCAGTCAGGGGATTGTGTCGTTATATAGAAAAACAAAAGAAATGGGCTTGCCGAGTGTTGCTGTCTGCCTCCATCACAGTGGATGAACCTGACACAACCACCTCATTAAAGCTCCAGGTAAGCTATTTCTGACATCTATTACATTTTCAGTCATTAAGCCACTTCATTTTGCCAGCATGGTGGTCAGTCCAACGGGACATTACTGCAAACTGATCATATCGCTGTGGCGAAGCGGAACAGCTGCCTCTGTTTTGACAGCTGTTGGTGCTCATTACACAAGAGATGGAGAAAACAGGTTGGTTTTAGCCCCACTTCCTACGCTGTTACGTAAGGCAGGTCAAACTCATTCCATAAAGAGCCATGTGGCTGCAGGTTTTCGTTCCAACCAAGGAGGAGCACACCAGGCTGGAATCAATTAATCAGCTGATCTCAGTCTTCAGCTGATAACTAAGTGATCCCTTGATGTTGATTGGTTGGCCTGGTGTGCTCCTCCTTGGTTGGAACAAAAGCCTGCAGCCACACGGCCTTTTATGGAATGAGTTTGACATGCCTGGCGTAGACGGACTGCTAAACCAAACTCCATTCAAAAAGCGTGTGTTTTATGGTAGGGCCACATTTTACACAGTAAAAACTTCAGTGCCACCATCACTCAGACTCAGAGTTTTCTGTTTCACTTCGATCTACAGGCACAGTCGGCACACTTCATTCACTCGGGAACGCTAACCTGCGATGACTCGGTCGCCACAGATGCAACATATTGTCTCACAGTTGTCCGAACAAGATATAATGTTTTGACTGATGAGCTTTAGAGGTGTGTTTTGGTACTGGCGAACAGAGCCAAGCTAGCTGTTAGCCTCTGTTGCCAGTCTTTGTTCCAAGCTAAGCTAACGGGCGCTAGCTTCAGCCATACATTTAGCGTCACCCTACAGGCGTGAGAGCAGTATCGATCTTCTCAGCAAGACAGCAAATAACTGCATGTCCCAAAAGTGTCAAACTCTTCCTTTAAAGCGCTAATTTTTGCTAAATTTGTTCCCCAAGTTTGTCTTGTCTTGTCAAAAGAACTGCGAGATGAGCTGTGATTTCAGCTGGCGTTATCTTTCGAAAGCAGAATAATTTGGTGAATTTTGCACTTTCGTGACATTTGTGAGAGCATGTGTCACCTTTTGACGTCTAACTTGAGGTTTTAACCTTCGCGAGCCCAACCCCTTCCTCATACCTAACCAGAACACCAACGCCGAAGCCAAACCTTACCATAAAGCTCTGTGATCTGCTTCTGGGGATTTTTTTTTTATTCTCTTGGGTCTAGACAAATGTTGTCTCACACACTCACACTCACACACGCACACACACACACACACAATGTTGAGTCATTGTGAATAAAATGCAGCTTGATTCAAGGAAAGCCTGAGTAGTTTAAGGATATAATTATCTCAGCTTGAGGAACGAGGTGAAAACACACACACACACACACACACACACACACACACACACCACAGTGGAACATGAGTCAGTGATGTAAACACAATGATATCTGAATTTTGACTGCCGCGTTCATGTTACCAATCCTCACTTTTTTCGAGGCTGTACCTAGAAATTGAGGTCAGTGAGTGAATCACGTACGTGGCACATGGCGTCTCACTTTTCAGGACATTCCCGACTATTTTGAGAAGTGAAAGGTGAAGTGACGTGTACTTACCAGCTGATTTCTGCTGAATCCTCCGCTCGGAGTTTTCTGTCCTTTAAATACATGCGCACACACACACCCTTCTAGAGAACTCAATTAAAAACCTGCACCGCAACAGAGAGATGCCCACAAGGTCAATGGGGGGTAAGAATAACCAGTAGACGCTGTTTCAAAAAAATACCTTGACATTAGATGTTTCCAAAGAAATGGATTCTACCAGCAGAGTGAGACTTGATAACTCCCCCGAGGTAAAGGCTATTAGCTTTTACATAGACTGCTCTCATATCTCACAGCCTCGCTAGTTGAGTGTGTTTCCTTGGACGGAGCTTTCCTGTGTAGAAGGCCGGTTCTCGTAAGACTGTCATTAGTCACCAGCTTCCTTCATTTCTTCAGGCTTGCAGGATTTCCTCGCTGACCAGTTCTGGTTAGTGGGATATCTCTGAATTCACAGTATGATGGTAACTGTTTTTTATTTTTTTTTTTTTATGTAAGTTTGTGGAAACCATGCTAGCGGTTTCCCTCTGTTTCCAGGTTTTGTGCTAAGCTAAGCTAACTGCCGGCTGTGTCCTCACATTCACCATACAGATATGAGATTGTCAATGTTCTTATTATACTCTCCACCGGAAATGAGGCCAATGAGCATATTTCCCAAAATGTAAAACTATGGAGCAATAACACACAAAGAAGTGCAGCAGTGCACCAGCAGAGGACAGAGAAGAAGACGTCTAGCCAGTGTGAACATGGATAGAAGCAATGCAGGTTAGAAAATATACAAAAAAATTAATTAAATAAAAAATCACAAATATTTTTATGTGGAAGGAGTAAGTTCAGTAAGCTTGTCAGGCTCACAATCTGTTTTGATGTAGGCAGTTACTCCCTGGAGTCTGCCTGGTGACAAGACTTCATGAGAGCTAGCTGTTTCCCCCTGTTTCCAGTCTTTGTGCTAAGCTAAGCTAATTTGCTGATGGCTGGTATAAACTTTTGTATAAATTACCATAAATATGTTATATTCATGCTATAATGAGAACTGTTATTTTATTAGTTATGTTCTCAACTCAATCCTTTTACACAGTACAGTATCTTTAATCAAACCTGGGCTTATATTTAGAACAGGTGTGTGTGATATCAGTGATCGTAACACACTCTGGGGCGTGCAGACCTGAACAGCACAAATCCCCATGTAAGATCTCTACAGTCAAAACTTAGTCAGTGCTGTGACTGTGGTTTAGTACAGAGAAAACATGCACACACACCACACACACAGATTCACTAGAGTGTTTTAGTATGGTTGCAGTACCAGGAACCCATTCACATGTTTACGCACACACAGCCAGACTTCCCTGAAGAGAGGAACCGAGATAAAAGCAACACATGCAGACCGCAAGATGACTGAGGGCTCCTGCAGCAGCCACAGAAACACAACGCAAAGGTAGAAAGTGCAAAGGCAACGTCATGATCCGAGCCCTCGCACACACAAATACGATTTCAAGCAAATACATGCATGTCTACGCTCCAGAAGAGTTTTAAGCACGAGTTTACGCCTCGGTGTAGAAGTGCAGAGAAGGACGTCATGCATTATCTTGCACAGAAGTGCTAGATGGATCTTTACAGTGTTGATCAGGGTTTTACTGCTTTTCTGACTCATGCTGTAGATTCTCAAGATTTTATAGACTGTAGAAATTTGAGAGTGATTAAATAGAAATGTAGAGGTACTCAAAGATAGAAACTGCTCCTCTGGTGACCCATGGCTGAAAAGAATGTTGCAAAAGTGCCCTCATGGATGCACCAATAGCAGATCCAGAGTAGCCAGCCCTTCAGACCACCTGAGTCCACCTCTGGAAAGATAATCTGAATAGGATACTACCATATCTGCAGAGTGCAGAGCAGTAACTTCATGTGCTGCAGGATATGAGACAGGTAGAAGCCGCCTTTCACATCATTTACATTAAATTCACTGGGCTTTAACCACTCTGATGGCATAACTGAACTCTGGTCTCAGCTGTGTGGAGAAAACCTGGTCCCTGCTGGACCCCAGCTGCTGCTTTAAACACATCCTGTTATTGAGTCATACAAATGGAGCTGCTTTTATTTTCTCTGCTAAGGAGATCAGGTGCTCATCGGTGAAGCGTGTAGCTTCAGGTCCTCCACCATACTGACACAGAGACAGAGCTCTCATCTGTCAACCACACCACAGCACTAAAATCTCAACTTTTCTCAGAAAACTACAACTTAATACCCATTACTTTTTCTTGAAATATGACATTGTTCGCATTATGACTTTATTCTCATAGTATTACAATTTTATTCCTTCAAATACAACTTTAGTCTATAAATATTTTAACCTTTCCTCCAAATTTTGCATTTTTTTCTTCAAGATATTACTTTCTTCTCCAAATGTCCACGTTTTTCCCCCTCAGTGTGGCCCTACTTAGTCTATTGTAGCGAACTGGTACTACTTTGGCCATGAAACACAATAAGTGGAAGCCTTTGCATGCTCAGTGTATGTGTGTTTCTGGGGTTGGCAGTTCTTTTCTAATATTTCCTGTGGTTTTCTTGCTCAAACACATGAGGAGTGCCATTCTGCAAAGAAGGAGAAAAAAAAGAGAAGAGCCAGAGGGAGAACGAGCACAGCACCACCCCCAGAAAAACCGTCTTCTGTCGACCAACGCAGTAACGACTCTGGCAGCTGTCTCACTGTTAATTAGAATAATTTATTGCGGTTCTTTATTTATTCCTCTGTTTCAGGTCATGAACAATAATTACAGGTTTAAAAGCCAAACGCATTTACAGTGCATACAAATGTTACATACACACACACTACAATCAGAGACTAAATAATGGAAGCTTGTCATCCCGTGTTCGGATAGAGGTTGCCAATGGTTACAGGCAACGCGCCGCCATGTTGTCTTCACACATGACGGCATGTTCCTTCGAACCATCGGTCGCCGCTCTACCAGTGGTGCCAAGCCTCTTCAGCATGTCAGTGATCATCATCGTCATCATCACTATCATTCTTCTGCTATTTACAGTAACAAGATGGAAATACTAAGAGACAGACTCAAAAAAAAAGAATATTGCTCTGAGTTTCTTCTTTATAAACTTGTTGATGACTGTACAGAGTTAAAAAATAAGACTGATCGAGCATTAAGACTTTAGCTGTGTGACAATGGCACAGAAAAGAGAGGCGTGAGCTGGAAAGCAACGGCTGAGGAGAAAAAGTTAATAAAAGGATTAAAAAGGATGAAGAGAGGGAGGAAAAAATGTTCTAAAGAATCTGTGACTGTGCTCTGTTACTTACAAATAAAGTCAAGAATAGGGCTAAAATACACTGATCCCATTCAAACTGATCAAACAACACAGCTGTTTGGAGAGATAAGTTGTCCGTTACATTCATCTCTCCCCTCATTGGTTAGCTCTTAAGATTATTGCAGTAGTAAAGCTTTATTCAGCTGATTAAAGGAGGAGGGCGAGGAGGGGTTTGCCCCTAGACGCTGAACTCAGAACAGCTTCTGAAGAAAACAATGTTGGTGTTTCTCTAAGTTACTGTTTGCTGTTTTTCTCGGTTTCAAACATAGCTTTGTGCCCCGCCCAACCACTACGTTTTACGTTTTTCTGGGGCTATTAACCACATTTTACTCCTACTTTTCCTGGAGAATGGCTGTTTTATGGTTCACTGGTAGTTGGGTGGAAAAGTCGTTCCCAGCATCCTGTTTATTAAATTATAGTGAGGATGCTCCCAACAGCCGTTGAAGTGTTGTGAGCACTTACCAATTTAAAGCCATTCCCAGATATGAGGAGAATAAAAACTGAGCTGAGGTCAGCACCTGAGGGGTAACCAGCAGATACATTCAGCCCAGCTGTGGCCATGCGCAGACCTGAAGACACGTCTGACATCGATGATATCTATTATCCTGCATCGCTTTGAGGCTGTGAGAGTTTCAATTTATCAGTCAAATGAACTTTTTATCTATTTTTCTAAATAGAATCACGCAACACTTAGCTTTTCAATCAGTAAAACAGCAGCACACCTGCGCTGCTGCAGCCTGAAATGCTTCATGAATTCAGAATGAATGCCTGCATGGACTGAGAGAAGCTCAGGGAATCGTTTACTACCAGCTCAGTCAACTGCTGTCCATTATGTACAACTACCCCACCACTGATTCAGCAGCTTTCGCTCCATTCAGATCTTTCTCGTCATTCATTCTGTCAGTCGGGGCGCTGACTGGCGAATCACCTCTGTGAATAAACACACGCTGTCTAATCCCTGCAGGTTGTAAGCCACACAATGGATTCGGGAAAGAAGTTAGTGATGTGGAATTGGGGGAAAACAAAGCCAATCCAACGAGGTCAAAGTTTGTTAATTACTGTTGCATATCTGAAAAAACAAAACGTCTTTGTTCCGCTTCACCAAAGCAGCCCGTCCAAACCTGTCAGCTCAAGAGATCAACGTCGCCTGTGATGCAAACCAACTGCGCGCTGCTTGTTCTGAGAATCCCAAAGCTGCTGCTCTCACACACCTCATCTCGTACACCCCAGAGGTGAATTCATCCAAACATCTACCGATCAAAAGATTTGGTGTGACCCACAGCGTCAACATCAAATGAATGTTTACAGCACGAGCTCCCTCATTCCTCAAGACGCTGCAGATTATTTCACACATGTTCTGTTAAAGAAGCCGATCGGTAAATGGGAAATGAATGGATCGTCACTTTGCATGTGGAACAATAACTGTAAAGCAAAACGTAGAGCACACACGCAACCGTGGTGGCTGAATTATCTGAGTGCATACATAACCCTGCACACACTCACACACACGCATGGCATGCATGCACACCTACCCACGGCACTTCTAGGTGGCAGTAACTGCTGACGGGGTCTGACATGCAACGGGCTAAAAGGCAAGTGCATCTGACTCTGTGTGTACAGTATGTGTGTCTGTCCGTCAGCACAGAAGTGACCACCGCAGCAAAAAAAGAGGTGAACTGTGAACTGGTGAACATAAGACACAAAAAGAGCAGGCCTTTCAAAACCTCACAAGAGCTCACGGCGGCAGCATGTTGGTGTGTGTGTGTGTGTGTCTTTGAGCTGACAATCGATCAGGATGAGTAAAAAACGTTGCTGGTTGCGTGCCTTGACACACGCTTGCTAAAAACACACTCCGGTGCACACATGTGCTTGAAAGCCTTCCTCGAGCTCGACCGGTGTCTGTCTCGTCCTCTGCTCTCTCTCCCTCCCTCTCTCTCTCTCTCTCTCTCTGTGTGTGAGCAAAAAGAGTCTTTCTTCATGTGCTAACACAAATGCTGAGATGCCTCCGAAAGGCCCTAACACTGTTCACATCACACACACTGCCGGCAGGTCGCAACATGAACATGTACTGCAGCCAAGCTGGGTAGTGTGACAGTCACACTTCACTGTCCTCGGTGTGTGAGTATGTGTGCGCGTAAGAGGCGAGTTTAAGTGCATGAATGTGACGGTGTGTGTGTCGATTAATCCAGTTCAGGTGAGTCTGGTGTTTCACTGCGCATCTCTGCCTCTTCTGTCTTCTCTGCTCCCTCTGAGTCGTCTCTTCCTTGCAGCTCATGGTCTCTGTTCATCTCCGCAGATGTGTCTTCGCCCTCAGGCTCACCTCCACCCTCTGGCTCCTCGTCAGTGGGCGTGACCAACTCCGCCGTCGTGGTTTCCTCCTTTACCGTCGCATCTGTCTCAGTCTCATCCGTCGGCGACACCTCCTCCTCTTCTCTTGGCTCTCTTTTCCTATCCCCCTCTTTTTCTTCGTCGTCCTCCTCCTCCTCTGCGATGGAGGCGTCTGGTGTCTGGAGGGAGTGCGCCGCGGGGATGTGGCTGGTGCACGGGTGCAGGTGCGGTGAGTCGGCGGGGGGCAGCAACGTCAGCGACTCCACGCTGAGGGTGTCTGTGCTGCTGTCGGTGAGGAGGGAGATGGTGGGCTGGGACGCTGGGGTGAGGCTCGGGGCCAGGGCCGGGGCTGTAACCGGGGCCGCGGGAGGAGAGGAGACTAGCATTACTTCTCCAGCGCCACCTTCCCCTTCTCCGCCTGAGGAGGAGGGCGGGGTGTGCTCCAAAAATGCACCATCATCTAGAGGAGAGGAGAAAGTGAGGCAGGTGAGCTCAGAGGAAGACAACAAGGTTTAAGGTTTCAGCTGAGAAATAATGTGGCTTTTCTTTAATAAAGCCTTTAAAAACCTGCTTTGTAAAGAGTTTCTGCACAGAGATGACCTTAAAGGATAACGTTTGTTTTTTACAACCTGGACCTTATTTGTAGCATTAAATACGACCATTTACTCACCCAGACAACTTTGGTGGCATTTGGAGTCGTTTTGAAGAAATTAGCCCCAGAGGAGCGGCGCGTATATCCGTATAATGCAAGTACTCGGGGCATCCATGCGTAGCCTCTATATAACGCATAATCTGCGGCGAAACTCGTTCATATTCCAATATTTTGTTATGATATGCTGGTGCTATTCCCCTCTGAGCCGGCGGTCGGCTAGTTTAGCTGTAGTTTGGCACAGCTATGGTTTGTTATTGCGTATTCGTAGCTGACCGCCGCAGAGTCAGCCGTGTTGTGGCTGGCTGCTCGCAGCGCCCGGCGTTCGGTAATGACACCATCCAC
Source organism: Chelmon rostratus (assembly GCF_017976325.1). Taxonomy (NCBI): domain Eukaryota; kingdom Metazoa; phylum Chordata; class Actinopteri; order Chaetodontiformes; family Chaetodontidae; genus Chelmon; species Chelmon rostratus. Next base: position 15,907,185 of record NC_055674.1, on the reverse strand, counting down.
GTCAGAGGTAGTTGTCTAGAGACGCTGGATGTTGATAACATGCCACCACAGGCTCAGAGGGGAATAGCACCAGCATATCTTAACAAAATATTGGAATATGAACAAGTTTCGCAGCAGATCATGCGTTACATAGAGGCTGCGCATGGATGCCCCGAGTACTCGCTCCTCTGGGGCTAATTTCTTCAAAACGACTCCAAATGCCACCAAAGTTGTCTGGGTGAGTAAATGGGCGTATTTAATGCTAGAAATAAGGTCCAGGTTGTAACAAACGAAAGCTATCCTTTAAGGGGTCAAAAGAGTAGCTGCCATTTAAAAGTACTGTGAGAAAACAGAATGAATTTACCATCCTATGCAACTGACGTGAGAAACCAGTTTCAGCTAAATTCTGGAATATTCAGTGAAATTCCACAGTATTTCCAAAATTCAGCAGAAAACTGTTCATAAAACCCAGAACCAGTGGGAACCTAAAAGCCCCCAGGATTTACACATGAATGAAACACACACATTTGGACAGACTGACAACTGAGTAGCACAGTCCAGTGTGTCCATCTGGTACCTCCTTTTGTTCAGAACCTTGTGTGGTTTTCACATACAAGGAATTTGTCTTGGTGCTGTGGTGCAATATGGTCAAAATAGAGTAAGAAACTGAAACTGGAGTAGTAAGTGCTGGAAAAGTCGAGAGTCATCAATATATATTAGACATTCGGGGGGGGGGCGTGTATGTTGTCCCGGGCCCCAGCAAGTCTGTTGACAGCCCTGCATATATATGTTCTAAGATGAAGAGCTGGAAGGCTGGAATGATTTCAAGTATGTCATTAGTGCAGAAAAGCTTCCAAGCAGGTACAAGGTGGACGCACTGCACAGGAGGGCGAGATCACGAGCAGCAGCAACAGCAATTGTACTAGCAGTTTACAGTTTGTACGGACAGAACTACAAAATAAACTATGTACTAAATTACGATGAGAGCATACTTACATTGTAAGAGTGTAATGGTGCAGTACGAAAGACACAACAAGACTGTTTACAAAAATCAATGTCACGTCTACAAACTTAGAACAAACCACTGATAGGTTGCAGCTTTCTGGTCAGGCTGACCAGATGTAGAGTGAAGAGCGTGAATAATCCACACTGTGTGACAGATTTGAAAACATAAGCTGTGTAATATTGTGATGTGCTGTTTTGCATACAGGAATATTAGCTGCAGTTGTGAAGCCATTCAGCCAGTGTATCAAACACACAGACAGACAGACAGACAGACAGACAGACAGACAGACAGACAGACAGACACACACACACACACACACACACACACACACACACACACACACAGTACCAAAGAACAGAGCCTGAACACCTAAAACGCTCTCATGACTGATTTTTGTCTAATCAGGACACCTTAAATGCAACATTTAATCATACATTTATGTAATAATGTAAAAAACAGTAAAGGTTAAACACCTGAAAGCACCATTTCATTGTTATCAACCCAAACGGATACTCAACCTTCCTACATTCTCATTCCACTCGGTCTACTTTTTACCGGCTCTGATATTCACTTCACATGAGTTGAGGTGGAAGTGACTACTTTGAAGCACTACTCTGTCAGCAGTTGAACAGGTTCTCTGAAGGGTAGAACAGGACGCATTCGCAGAGACACAGCACACGCTGACACCAACTCTGCATGACCCTGTGACAGAGGAGGCGCAGGGAGGCTTACGTGCCTTGTGTGTCCCTGTGCTTAGTCTTATATTAAGCTCAACTGACACCACTGCACACTATTGTGGTTTTTGTGGCGTGTGTGTTTATGCGCCTCTATCATAGTTACACACAGTACTCTATGAGTAAACGAGATATGTGTGTGCTGCATAGTGGAGATATACTGTGTTAACCACACCTCAGCTCCGTCAAGACTCTGGCTACATTATGCGCTTACTCTGTTTTCTGTTCTCATATTATGATCCATCATTACAATGTGCCGTAGGTGCTTCTTGACGTGTGTGTTTATGCATGTAGGGAATGCGGATGTGCTGTGTGTGAGCTACCTGTGGGGCTCTGAGCTGATATAGTGCTCGCAGTAACAGAGTCACATCTTCCTGTGCTCCCACTCCCACTGGAGGGAGGCGAGGGGGAGGAGAGGGGTGAGGGGCTGTGCTGCGACACGCAGTGAGCCACTGCAAAACCTGCGGATGGCGTACATGGACATAGACACACACGCACAGACACACACGCATGTGTTACCATGACTGGGAAGTTGTTCCTCCTGACTCATATCTAGCCCTAACGGCCTCATTTCAGGTGATGAATGTTGCACTTCAGTTGTTTTTAGCCATTATTGTACAAGACACAAGTTAAGAGTCTGAATTACGGTGTGGCACACAGTATATGAACACAGGTCATGCATGCATATGTGTACATGTATGCTTACGTGTGTTAATTCTGAGAGAGCTCAACTATAAATGTATTAAAAAATATTACTGCCATTTATTGAAAACACACCACATGAATACTAATCTGCCCTAATACCAGACTACTGCCCTTTAGGTGAAAACGTGATGACTTTTGTTGAAACAATAATATGTAACACACTGTACCTCATACAGCCCCATTTAAAAAAATCCAACCTATCCCTTTAAAGGGGCTATAAAGACATTTCAATCAATTTGGACACAAGTCAAAACTTGCTATCACTCTCACAGAGATGAAGCCTGGATTTCAGGACCTCTACATTTTTAAGTAATTTGCACAGAAGTTGCAGAAGAAGTTATTTTTATGCGTCAGACAAAAAGTCCTATTCAGGAACTGCAACGGGTAATATAAACCTATGAATAAGCATTTAGCGGGAACAGACGAGGCAACTAACAAAACTGAACCTCAAGCAAAATTATTGCAAATGATATTTAACACAAGAGAGAATACATGAAATTAGAAACAGGGAGTCTTCAGGTGTATTCTCCGGAGCTGTACCTTGATGCAAAGATCTAAAGCCACGCAGGCACCACCCCTCGCCTAAACCAAACTGAGTTTTTCCAGAAGGTGAGATCGTCTCCTCTTAATGTCTGGCCCTGATTCTCTGGATATTGTCCAGCATTGTCCAGCTATAGGACACCCTACTTAGAAAGTTTTCTTTAATACTCAAAAAAAGTGGTTGTAATAAAACAACAATTCACTAATGTTGTATTATTGATTTTTATATTTCTCAGCCAGGAGCCTGAGTTTACTCTCACTGTTATGATCACCTGGATCCTTTTAGTGTCTACTATGTCTGCACTTAAAGCAGAGGAAGAAGCATAAAAAGAAGAGTTTCTGGATGTCTGACGTAGTATGCAGGCTAAAGCAGCATGTGTAGGCAGTGGACCCTGGTCACCTGGCACTTTATCGACGGAGGCGAACACTGATCTGTTCGCCGTGGGGTCGTTGGGCGCCCGTCTCGACTGCTCGTAGAACCGGAAAGGCAGGGCACTGGGTGAAGCGTTGGCTGTCTGGCTGAAACCCAACACCTCCGTTGCGCTGGGCTGCACAGGCAGGTCCAACAGAGCTGCATACACGGGAAGCGGAGAGTGTAAGATTGATAGAAACAGCACCACTTTAACTTGAATCTTTGGGACTTCATGTGAGATTACAGAGAAGGTTTGTCTGCTTTATGCCACAGAAGAGGACTCTTTGGGAGAGCATGTCAAGCTAAATGGTGCCCCATGCATCACTGGATTCAATGGGACACAGAACGGATTTTGTTCGTGCAACTGTTCAGTCAATGAGAGATTCTGAAACCGTTTTTGTGACTGCAGTGGCTTTTTGGCAGGACTTGCATCTTCCTCAACTTTGCTGTATTCGATTCAGGTATCTCAATACTGTTCACAAGTCTAAAGAATGTGACCATCAGGAAGGGGAAGTACAAGTGACTGATGGGTAAAATCCATCAGTATTTACAGACCAGAAGGAAACAAGGAGCAGCGACTTTGGCCAGCGGGTGAAATATGCATGGGTACCACATGTACTTGTGGCCGGAAAAAGGCAATTATCATGGATGACAGAAACGTGGAACTGATAACTAGAGAAAATGGGGAAGACTTTTTTTTAACAGTCATTAATTGAATGATTAGAATTGAATAATAAGAGAAGAAGGACAGTGATTCAGAGAAATGACTGATACTATGAAACTTCTCCTAGAGATAAGCCCTCACTTCTGTTGGAGAGTAGTTTCACTTGCGCTAAAGTTAGTAGTGTGACTAATAACATGTTCTGATTAGTCTTTTTTTTTTTATAAAATTGTTTTTTTAATCTGATGCTTTTGTTGAGGATGTTGAAGTGTTGCTAAAGATTAGCTGGAAGCTGTGTTAGCTATTAAGCTGCGGCTGAACATTACTGATGACCTGATCTGATTTTTCCACTTCTGTTTTTTGAATGTTCCATTTTCCCTCACTGCTTTCTATGCAACATTTCATGTGATTTCTTGTAAAAACTGCTGTACTGTACTTTCAGAGTAGTTTCTGAAACACTTTCAGCCACTCTGCTGACCTGTGTTTAGAGGTAAAGGGTCATTTTGACCATTAAAGCGAGGGCTTTCTGTTTACTCACCTGCAATCCTCTGCATCTTCATGCGCCGGGCCTGGATGCGACCCTTGGCCAGCCTCTGCTTGGCGATGATGCAACGGATGTGGTCGGCGAAGATGAAGTTGGCCTGCAGGATGGGCAGAGGCTTGGCGTGGGGGTTGGAGCTGGGCTTATGGATGACGATGTTCAATGCCCTGCTGTCGTCCTCGACGCCAGACACCTGCATGTCCTGAGAGGGAGGGGAGGGAGGAGGACAGCGCGAGGGAACAAAGAGTGGGGGAGTGTTCGAGAAATTACACAGCAAGAGAGATGGTCAGAGGTAAAGAAAGAGGAAAACAGTGGGACAAAGACAGACAAAATCAGAAAAAAACAATAATGTAGGCTGTAAATAAGCAACATATAGAGTGAGGAACAGTGCAGACCGGATGTAATGAAAACAGAAAGTAAAAAAACAGGTGCATGGTAGAAAGGTACAAGAAAGTAGAATAACTAAAAAATAAAAGAATAAAAAAGAAATCAGTGCTTTTAATGACTTCAGTCTTAAGCACAAACGAACATCCACAGAGACATGAACACACAACTTTTCTCTTACTTGTAAAAGGCCGGCAAACTTGACGACACCCCATCCAAGGCGCTTGGTTTCTGGTTCGACCAGGCTCATCTGGTACACATCCACAGCGAGGAACCTCTGGGCCTGGCCGCCGTCTTTGCTGACCACCATACAGGCGATGAGGTCACTGTTATCTGAAAAGGACAGACAAACGTGACTGTAAATGTACGGACAATTCAGGACGAGGTCTGAATAGGTGCCTCAGGTCTGTTTGCGATCCTTACCAAACACAATATCACCTGTGAGTCTGGTGTTCAAAAATCTCCGTTTGCATATGATAACAAGAGCCAGCAGCCAGAAGGGGATTCAAATAATTAACAATTAGTAATGTTTGCAATGTAAAGTGGTAAAGTTTTTGTGGGACCAATCAGTGGTGGGCCACAGAGACGTTAGCTGCTGCTGGGCGGGGCTGTATTAACCCTAACCGTAACTGAAGCTGATGGGAATGTTAGCTGGTATTTGTTCATAAAGCTAAATATTGGAGATATATACAGATAGAGGCACTACAAGGAAAAGAAGATCACAGTAACACACACAGACAGACACACACACACACAGCAACACAAACAGAGTTAATGATGGCTATTTCAGTGGAACATAATTACTAACGCAAAAACCACACAGAATGAGGACACTGAGCCCACTTCTGTTTTATGTTACAAATGAATAAAATGAATCATCTTCTTCAGAAAAAGTTTCAATGTCAAAGTATTTGAGGAAAAACAACCTTGGTTCCAGAAAGTATACAGAAGTGCTACTGTGAAAACCTGAAAAAAATGACTCTTACAAACTCTTAGCAATTAAGTGTTGTTGACTTGGAGATGTGACTTTTGTGTTCACACCATGTTCAGTGCACACATATTGATACAGCAGGCAGGATGCTGCACACACTTTAAAGGACAGAGAAGACACTTCTCTCCCACACGTCTAGGAGGACGATGAAGAGTTTACCACAAAGCCTACTGCAAAGCAAACAGGATACGTGGAACTAATGATGACCTGATTCAACACCACTAGTTCTGGTTTAAATATCACCCACTCTGGCTGGCTCTAAACGTAAACGAGTAGCACCACAGTGGTGTACAACCCCCTCACAAACTTCTCTGTCTCTTGCCCAGTCTCACTCATGTCCCTTCCCATGTCTAAGATCAGTGCTCTCTAGTTCCATGATTTCTATTAGAGAGTCTTGACCAAACCATCTTTAGCAGCTGTGACTAATGATATACATGTGAAGTTGGTATTGCTATTTTTACACTATTTTTGGTGTTTTTCTCAAGGTCAACAGCTGCTGATGCCCACATGGTGGCTTGTCAGTTTGTCATGCAAACCACACGTGGCCCACTGGTTATATGATGCTCTCTCTAACCGACCACCACATTAATAGATCAACGGGGGTTGCCAGGAATTTGACTTTACCCACTGAAACAGTGAGCGCTGAAAAGTACCTGCAGCTGGAGAGGTAGTCCCCCGTTTACTAAGGCCGCCAGCCAGCAGGGGAAATAAACCCGCCGACCTGGTCAAAAAGGCTGGACAATGTGGGACATTTCATAAGACCGGTTGACTCTATCCAGCAGGTTTTTTTTTTTTTGGGATCACTGAACCAGTGACGGTTTCAACCGCTTGATTTGTTTTGATAGCGCTTTCATCCAAAAACAGGCAGAGTGCAGGGAAGCACCTTCCTATGTAAGATTTGGTTTCACGAGGTGCACGACGTTTCCACATATTAGTCAAGTGAATTTTTAGGTTAACTCCACCTCCCAGAAGAAGGAAGCTAAGAACAAAAGGAATATTGACGTGTAAGCAACTCAAAAAGTTGTTTCAGTGTCTGACGCATAATGCTGTGTCATGAGTGTCATCATATATGGGCCCGGTTTTGTCTTCATTGAGTCTTTGGAGTTCTTCAGAAATTTGGCTCTTTTATTCAGTCTTTATGACTAAAGTAAGAAACAGCCTGTTCTTCCTGTTTAAGCTACAACTAAGGCAAGATGTATGTTCATTGAAAAGCTGTCGACCTTAACTGCCTGGCACTCAGTGTCCTTTTGGGCTATCAAGTGTCCTAAATCAAACATTACTGTAGCTAGACAATGGAGTGACTGTATTCACTTGTGCAAATAAAAACATGTGACTTTAGTTTCAAGCCTCATAGAGCCTTTCATCCTCAAGACATACTTGATCAGACCTGAGCATGTTCATTAGAAATATGTCACACGTAAAATCAATGTCTTCAGACTGTTTTGCCTCCGTAGGATGACTTTTAACATGTAATAATAAAACTCCCCTGCTACACTCTACAGCAAACCACAGAACTCCCATGTTCAGCAGCTTCAATGTGAATTAATGTCTCTGCGTGCTCCTTTGAATCACATGTATGCAACCAGGTCTAGGTACACTTCCTCCAGCACCACTTTCACATTTGAGGCAAGGTTCCTGTTGATGGGAATGTGACATGACCTCTGACTTGCAACAGCACCTCTGCAACCACGAGGCCGCTACTCTGACTGACACAACATACAGATGCTCTTTCTGCGATTCAACAGTTAGCAGGGGATGTGGTGAAATGGAGGTGTTGGCAGTGTGATGGTCAAAAAAGGAGTTTGTGGGTGGAAGGTTGCAGGTTTAAACCAATGAGGAAAAACCCTCACGCACCCCACAATGAGTCTGTAAGAGTGTGTTCTTAATCAACCACTATGCTTAAATGAAAGGTGACAGTGACTTTGTTTAAAAAAAAAAAAGGAGAGAAAACCCACGAAGGGAATTGTTTTTTTGTTTTACTTAAAGTGTACCCAGATAGAGTGAAATGCAAGACGTATAATAATAATTACTGAACAGGGACGGTTTCAAATGATCTTTTCAAGTGGCAGAAAATTACTGGAAGCCGTGTCACACCTGATATGATCGGCATGAAAAGGCTATCCCTACCCAAATCTGCCGCAGACTCTTTCGACTGGCATTTGGAATCGTGAAAACAGTCACGGTTTCAGCCGCTGAATTAGACTTGAAAGTAAAGCTGCAGGGGGACATTTGGTTTCAAGAAGCACGTTTCCATCCATCTGTCGAGTGATTTCTTGAGATCACCCACCCCCTCTCCCAGAAGAGGGGAATTAAGAAAATTTTAGGTGTGTTTCCATCAGCAGGGTTTGGGAAAATGAAAGTAGAGCTTTTGCCACAGAACACATCCATCACAAAAGTGGAAAGTCTTTCAAGAACTAAAACTAGGTCAGTGGTTGATATCAACCACTGACACCACTTCCATGCAGTCTAGAGACAAAAATGAATAAAATGTTCTAATATTCTAATGCAGAAGCGAATGGCAGCACAGCCAAGAACCATCTCTAGAAAGCCTTTCAGTATGTTTGATCCAGTCATCATGCCACTTTTGTCAGGCTAACATCATTAATCACTGAGCAAATGTGTTTCCAAAAAGCACCGAAACTGCAGCTCAGTCATCACAGATGATATGATAACTCTTAAAGGCTATGCCTATCTAAATTTACCACAGCCGGTACAGTCATCACTGCTAGGTAAACAGCCTGCTGGAATTTATGATGAACTCTTCTCTTCATGTGTGATTCTAAGAAGTGATTTTAATGGCATGGCCACTCGGCATTTCAAATCCCAAAGACGAGTAAAAGAAGACGAAACAGAGCATGTCGCTTGTACACTGGCGCAGGTGATATCGTCTTCAACGAAAAGAGCTTCTTAAATGTTCGTGTTACTGATCAGTACAGAAAAAGAAAGTCAGACGAGAGATGGTGGAAAGAAAGAGGAAAAGAAAACAGACAGAGGAAAAGAGGTTTTCTTTGCTTGCATCATAAGCTGCACCTAATATAGATACTGTATGACATCCTATCTGCTCCGGGGAATTTGTGGTGAACCGTACTTTCTTTCTGAGACGTTCTGCTTATCAAAATAAACTTAAAATAAATTGGGGAAGTGGCTCATTTCAAGTAACAGAGGTGGCCTTCTTGAAAACCATGAGTGAATTGTTATTCTGATTATTTCAGCTCCACCGAAATTATTAAGTTGTGCAGGGTAGTAATAAACAAACTATAACAGTAATATAAATATGTCAAACTTGTCATCCACCCCCTGGAGATCCTTTATCTTTACCCACTCATCCAGTGCAGGGCCACGAGCTGACACTGGGCGGGAGAGCTGGGGCTCACCCGTCAGCACGTATTAAGACTACCATTCACACTCAACGTTTACACCAACAGGCTGTTTAAGGGTCACCGGTTCACCTAACCTGCATGTGTTTTAATGCGAGTGATATGCCAGCTATACTAACTCAATTCCACAGATTCAGAGACAACGCAGAAGTAGAAGAAGAAGTGAGGCTGCTTATTCCATTTGCTCTCGACTGAGTCACACTATAACTCAGTGGAATTGCATAGCACTGTTATGACAGCGGCACATTAAGTGTAGGTCGTACATCCTGTATCTGTTCCAAGACAATGTTATCTATTTGATATTTAATGATTATTTTGAGCATAACACTCAGTTCCCAGTAGACAATCAAGTTATGATTATATTTTCTCTGAGCCAGTAGATATTTTATAGACAGAAAAACTTCCTTTTTGTCTCCTGAAGATCAGAAGATAGGAAGGGCAGGACTGCAGGCTGCACAAAGACATGTTTTACTGCTGCTCTGCATCAACCTGCTGTAATGCAATTTCATTTTCAAGCTATGTTGCCCTTTTTTCTTTATTTGGAAACTGGGCATCTGTACTGGTTTACATGCAATTGCACAAGTGTTCCTAATAAACTGCTAACTGTATGTAAATAGTGTCATTTGGCTTTACCTGACATTCATTATGTGTGTTATTAATAAAGAATCAGGGAGAAGTGTTAGGAAACAGCTCCTGATGATGGTTAAGGTTAAACCCAGGAAATATCACTTTTTTGGAGTAACTCCACTCTAAATCATATATTTCAGCACAGTTGCATCTTTAAATCATACTGGTTATTATTTTGGCCATGTTGGTTTCTACTTCTCAAAGCTTCCTTTCTCTCCCGACCTGTTTCCACATGTCAGTCAAAGCAATAGTTTTCATATATTTCCAACAGTTGGTTTGTTTAGTTCTTTGGCTACGTAGGCAATGCTAACCTATAGGATAAATCAAGCATTAGTTTCGGTCTTTTCATGGGATTTGTTGAGAATAATACAGCGCTAAAAACAAAACCAGGCTTGGGTGAGGCATGCTGGGCCACCCTAAAACTTCATGATTTACAAATATGGGGACTTATGTCCCCATGAGGACAGTGAGTCCCCACAATGTGACTGTGTAAACAGATTTATGTCCCCACAACATAATTAAAACAAACAAACTTCAACAACAAGTTGCTCTGAGTACGTAGCTGAGTTGCAGCCTAGTGTGAGAAATGGAGGTTTTGGTAGTAGGAGGTGGAATATCTTCACCTATATTGTTAAACGTAGTCACAGCTTTAACATTACGGAGCCACAGATGCTTGCAACGCAAAAAAAAAATGCAGATTTGCTAAATTTGTGCATTGCGTGTGTGTGTGACAGCGTTATCACTCGCACTCACATTACTGTGCAAATGTACTTGTGATATGATACAAAGCAAAGCTAACCACATGCAAGTTTCCATAGCATCATCTACACACCTGAGTACAGTAAGAGAAGATTGGAGTAGGTACTTGCGAGTGCGTCTGTATTCTCGAATCTGCATCGTTGCGGTTCTGCTTGTTTGCATGTGTCTGGGTATTGTTAAGACACTGACTACACGCCTGTGCAGTGAGGAAGAGAGAATTCATGCTGTAGTTTGACGGCCTTTCAGGGAGATTGTACACTGTAGGGGTGGTTACAGCTCTTACTAATCAGACTTTTTTTTTTTTTTTACATCGACCTTGCCCATCCTGAAGTCTGAAGCGCAAAAATAATAAATACATAAGCACGTCAGCTGTCCTGCAGCCTGTGGTCTGTGGGCTGGTTGTGTCCTGTGTATAGTAAGCCTATTGTATGTTTCTCTGTGTGTCTTACTGAGGTCTAACACGTCATCTGTCTTGATAAGGTCTTCAGGTCTGGTCAGAGGAAGCTGCGTCTCAGGTTCTCCCTGAAGCTGAAGCGATAAGGACCGCAGCATGAAGAACACACGGATCGCCTGTAGATGGGGCGGAGAGGGCCCACACAAACAGTTAGAGTTGTATTTAATCAACCTTCCTATCTGAAAATGACAGTTACAACAAACCAGTGGAAAGAACAAAAGAATCGCAGAGCTCAAAAAATCCTATTAAGGAAACATTGTGCGGGACGTTGACATCAATCATCCAGGGTTGTTATCACTGTCAGAATCACATTTTATCTGTCACCAGAGCTTTGAAGTGGCGCCAGTCTGGTGTCATGTGTTTGTCGTGAACTGTTTTTTGGTAGAGCTCGAAACCAAAAGAATTTAACATGAGGTACGCCTGCTTTTTGCTATTACAGTGTAATGTAAGATTTAAGTGCCCATGCAATACGGACTGAACTCGAGACTCTTTGTGTGTGTGTGTGTGTGTTTGTGTGTGTGCGCACCTTGCGTGTCTTCTCCACATCTCCGCAGGGCAGCCTCTTGACGAAGTCGATGCCAGTCAGAGGGGTACCGGTGGGCGGCAGCAGCACGGAGGCGTCCATCATAAGATACTCCACGTTCAGCGGCTTACTCTGCAACAAGCACACGCACAGACGAGCCCAACGCACAGCACCCGGACAGACAGGAGAACATATTTGTCAGTTTGGGTGAATCATGTTTCATTTTTCACGGATAAAAAGAAAACAAATTTAGCATCAAATGAAGGCCAACAAACCGTCATGCTCCTGTATTCGTCTTCGAACATGTCCAGGAAGATCTCCTCGCCCTGTGATTACATAATAAAATTGGTGGTCGGTTAAAAAGTGTGAATGTGTGCAAAAAAACAGCTGCAGTGAATTTGGATGAGGGTGGGCTTTCATATTGAGCCCCCCCCCTGTGCTTTTTAAATGAAGGTCAGCTATCAAAAGGCTAGTATGCATACAGTTTTGCAACTAATCATACTTATTTTCATGTTCTGGCACCATCCTGGAATCCAGCGCCAAAGCAGCTACTATCAAAAACTCATAACACACCATTACATAATGTAAGCCATATGGGAAAGTTTTATGTTTATTTATTTAGTTGGTTTTTATTTGATCTTATTTGATCGTGACAGTGGAAACACAGACCAAAATCTGATTTGTGCTTTAGTTACAATCACAAAATGTAAATCTATTTTCTGTGAATAATCCTAATGCCAGTAAAAAGGAGGACGTTAATGCATACATGTATAAACTCTCCCCTAAAATGTTGCTTAACAAGCTAGTCGTGTCCTGAAAAGAAGACTACTTGCTCAGACTCCCTCTTTCACGTTTTCCTTCGCTTTACCACTTTACCACATATACAATGCTGATATCATACATTCAGCTGACTCATCTGTTTGGGCAAGTCTGCGCGTGCGAGTGTAAAACAGTGTATCAGGGTTTGCACGCTTGCACAACACTATGTGGTGAGTATCAGTTTCTGTGGGGTCCATGATGTTTTTCTTTGTGTTTATGGTCATGTTTCTGGACTTGTGGCAGCTTTCCACTGTGACCACATTCTGCTGCAGCTGCATGCAACAGAGCAGTGAGTTATCAAACAATTACCATTATTGTTATCGTTCAATTAAAACATATAATTATGTGAGATTCGTCATTCAAACTTTGCTGTTACCACTCCCTAAAGAAAGCAGGCATGCCCATTTGCTGTATCACTGTGATCCTTCAGGGATACACGCACACAAGACCCTAACACACACCTGTGTTTATATACTGCAAATGTGTGGGTGGATGGGAGAGAAGCACTTATTTTTCCAGGTTAGTGGAACATGTGTGTGTGTGTGTGTGCGCACTGGGTTGATTAAGCAGCTGTTGTCTTAAAAGGTGTGTTTTGGTGCAGGTTACTGTGTGAACTCACTTTGTAGAATCTCCTCAGTAAGTGCAGACTTTCTTCTCTAGCACCCTGCAAACATAGATATAGAAGTATAGTACGCAGTATAAACAGTATGAAACAATTGCAGACACTAAATCATCGCTCATGTGACACACACAGAAATAAACACAAACGTATCCTCATTAAACGTATATTTTCAAACAAAGAACAGGAACGAGAATAAATCACCAGAGCTGTGTTGGTTAAAAATACAAAATCAACCAATCCCTGCATTAAACGAGGGGCTTAAAAACATCTTCTCAATATTGCTAGAGGAAAATGGACAAAGCAAAAGAATGACACTTTCCTACATATCATAATACAACCTAACCCCATGCCAAATCTAATCTAATCTCAAAAAAGAAAATTCATTCTCTGTTTTGTCTTTTTACGGTCCATATGCTAAAGATTGTTTAGAAAACAAGTTTTACCCAACTGGAACTAATTGCATTACGATGAACAAATTTACAGTATTGGAAAATAACAATGCAATCAAATGTGCATTACAAGCCGCTGCCTATTCAGGCACAATAATCACTAAACAACTTGTGAGACAGTCATCGCTAACAACTTCCATTTTATATTTAGCATGAATTTCATATTATTGACATGATATTGAAATAATTAATAGACATAATAATAAATCCATCACACGGTGGACAGACAGCGGAGCACCTTCTCCCACAGGCTGCTACAGCTCCGCTGTCGAAGGGACAGATACAGGAAATCTTTCCTGCCACATGTCATTGCACTGTACAATAACAGCTAAAAAAAAAAAATCAATACTTCTTATCACTACTGTTTGCTACTTTTGATATTTTATTATATATAGTTTGTTCTTTATAGTCCTATTTCACAAATTTTCACTTTTTTCACTGTGTGTATGCTTACAGTCACGGTACACTTTATTTTCTACACACTGCCATTTGCTGTAGATATTCTTTTTTGTGCAATACTTTTTCATTACTACTGTTTGCTATTTTGCTATTTTATTATTATGTATATAATTTTTACTGCTTGCTATTTTGATATTTTATTATGTTTAGTTTGTTCTTTATAGTCTTATTTCACAAATTTTCAATTATTTCACTGTGTGTAATGCTGCTGCTGCACCGCAATTTCCCAGTTTGGGATAAATAAAGTCTATCTCTCTATCTATCTATCTATAATTGTAAAATACACTGAAAAGCTCCAGCGCTTCATTCAAAACAAATGCACAAGAATCTACGTCGTACTCTCACTAAGTTAACATGCAGCATCATTAGTTGCATCTCACGCCACCCAGCTGTTTCTGAGAAAGGGTGACGGCTGTCAATGATATTCACATGAGTGACTATTAGTGGATCCCACACTTCACAGGAATCTGATCTGATGGACTGCAACTATCAAATACTGTAATGCTGCCACTTCTTAGCTATGTTATGACACACCAACTCTTTTAACAGGAATAAACGCTCCTCTGGTTTTACTCATTCATAACAGAGAAATAGAGGGATGACAGTTGCCCATGTTCTTCCTGCAGTGATATTTGAATGAAGGAAGTTATGTAATCCTAAAACAACGTGAAGCCGTACGGGATTAACACTGAATAAACTAAACTTGGAAATGCCGCCCAGTTTTCCTGTCAGAGATTAGTAACATGAACAGTCAGCTGTTTCCCCACAGCAGAGAGGGAAGAGAATTAGCCGGGTCAGGGCATAACGTGACATTACATTAACAGAATTATTCTTCTGAGGTCACTTTTTTTTTTTTTTTGCCCTAACCCTTTATTTGACAGCACAAAGTAAGTAATTAAGTAAATCAAAACTTAACAAAATGAATTTGACAAGGAAAAGGTGATGATAATTTCTGGCCAAAGCAGCGCTGACCCATTGAAAGGGGGGTCTTCCTTAATGTTAAATTACGTCAGAGGTGGGAAATTCTTCAGGCAAACCCCCCCAGAGATGTTAAACTGACTAATATCAGCAACAAGTGAAACCTGACCAGACCTGTTCAGAAACAATATAGTAAAATTACCACGGCGAGGTTTCCATTCACTTTTAAACACAGTCAGATCAGAAGGTTATAGAAGGAAATTTAAAAAAAGCTCACAGGCAGTAGCTTAACTACTTCCTGTAAGCCCTGTGAAGAAAGAAAAGAGGAAAGCGAAGAAAGAGAGGGTGGGGAGGATTACCCTGAAGTGAGAGAGGAGGAAATTAAAAACTTCCCAGAAGAACGAGGAAGAGAAGTCAAGTGCTGGGTAGCAGGAGGGAGAGGAAGAGGAGTCAGAGGGAGTAAATGCCCAATGCTTAACGCAGCTGATGAGGTGAGATGTGAGGTGTGGGTGCTGGAGGAGAGGAAACAGTTCGTCCGGCTTGTCATCACGCTCAAACCATCAACCAGACACCACATGCTGAAAAATGTCTTGGGCCATAAATTAGTATGGTCAAAATTAAAAGGGTCGTTTTACTGCACTTCTCTGATCCTCTGAAACCTCAAACTCTTTATGTGGGTTTATGTGTGTGCGTGCAACATGTTGGCAGGACTGTGTGTGTGTGTGTGTGTGTCAGATAGAGAGAGAGAGAGCAGTGGCTACATGTTTGTGTGTACTGTACCTCCAGGCAGGCCAGGTGAACGTCTTTGATTATACAGTGGTTTCCAGACAGCACAGACTGCTTTAATAAAAGGCAGCTCAGCTCCAGGGTAGCTAGACGCACTTTACCATCTACACACACACACACACAAACACACACACGCACACATAAATAAGTAATGATGATAACTTACTGTATCTCCATATTGGCTTAACTTTACATGGAATAATGTGTCCATTATTGAGTCAGGTGTAAATCAACTCTACAATTTAAAAGTTTAATGTTTGTTCCAAAATTAAAACATGTTTTCACCGGGCAGAAAATACTGTAATCAAACAAGCTGTTTTTTCTTCACATTCACCAGTTATAAGGTCGTAAATGTTTGGATAAATTATCGGCTTTTTACTCGCAAAGCTTGAAATGCATTTTCAAGAAGGCAAAATCTACCTGCATTTGATGTTTGGCAGGTGTGTGTGTGTGTGTGGCAGGGTGCGGGGGGGCAGCAGCTTTTAGATAGACAGAGAGATAGATAGATAAGCCTATTTTGAACTCACACTGGAGAAATTTACTGTTACAGAAGTTCTTCAGAAAACACAAGAGGGGGAGTGCAAACAGCATTGGGGGTGCAAAATAAGAACAATAAATGACAGAAAAAAATAAGAAAAATAAAATAAAGATGTTATGATGGTAGCGGGCTCGGTGGTTGATGGCAGTCAGCCAGTACAGGTCATGTAGTGTTTTTACAGACTGTGTGGATGCTCGTATGCTCAGCTTGGAAGAGAAGACAGCTTGTTTATGGTATGAACATGTTCATCACACAGCCGTGCACAGTGTTGTGGATTCAAACTGGAATTCCACTGAGGGCCTGGCTTGTACTACTAACTGAGATAACTAAAGATATTAAAAAGGATCCCAAAGGCAGGTGATAGTGTGTGTGTGTGTGTGTGTGTGTGTGTGTAGTGTTACCTGGCTGTGCTGCCTGGCTCATAACTCTGATCAGTCTCTCTACCAGCACCAGGCTGTAGGAGCTCCTCTCCTGGTCTGGAACTGGCAACTGCAGACGCTCCAGAAGATCTCGGTTTATACCTACAGACGGACGTACGGTTGGACAGGCAGGCAGACCGGGTGAGGAAAAAGGTGTATGCAGATTTGGTGGCATAAACATGAATACGGTGATGTTATAGTTTTTTTTGTTTTTATCAACATGGATTCTAAAATGACAGTATATTTCAACATGGAGTATTTCCCATTGGCACTCCATGGATCATGGTAACTTTGCACTTAACACTGCATTTTGGAAAGAGTTTTTTCTGTTATTTAGCATGCTGTCATTGGCATAGATGGGGTGGACAAAATAATGTAAACATCTCTCTGTAGAATTCAACAGCACCACAAACTACATCCTCAAAAATGACAGCTGCATTAACACCTCTCTAAAACAGTTTCAACAAAACACTGAACATTATAACCTTCATGACGAGACGATATACTACAGGACTGTTCTATTAGGCTGCATTAGTTGTAGTGAAGTGCGTCTAATTAAAAAGTGAGTGTATATTAAAACAGGCATAAAGTAGGAAATGAATAGTTCTGTCAAAAATACCACAGAATGAAGCAAATGTACACTAACGATTTCAAAAAATGTTGGGACTCTGTAAAACCCTAAATAAAACAGAATGCAGTCATGCGCAAACACTGTTTACTGACAGTTTTACAAAGTGTTCCTGAGCCCATGTAGTAACATCCTTTATCCAATCATGTGTTCACAAAGTGGTGAACCTCGCTCCATCCTTGCTTGTGAGCGACTGAGCCTTTCCAGGATGCTCCTTTCATACCCAATCATGATACTATCACCTGTTACCAATCAACCGGTTTATCTGTTGAATGATCCAAACAGGTGTTTTTGGAGCGTTCCACAACTTTCCCAGTCGTTAGTTGCTCCTGTCCCAACTCATTTGAAACGTGTGGCTGCATCAAAATCAGAATAGCTGATGAGTTAAAACATTAAATATATTGTCTCTGTACTGTTTTCAATGGAGTGTATGTCAGAAAGGATCAGCAGGTGATCACATTCTGTCTTATTCACACAGCGTCCCAACTTTTTTGAAATCGTGGTTGTAGTCAGTTCTGTTGAGTCGGCCAAATCCTGTTTTTAGAAATATGAGCACTTGTGCACAGTCTATATGGACCTCCAATACGGATGCAACTTAATTTACCTGGTGTCTAGAATGAGCCACTATAACAGACTGAATGAATGTACATGCGTGTAAATGACAGGAAAGGCCAACCTTTGCTGTGTGAGACGGCGTAAAGCAGGCAGAGGACAAACAGGGCGTGGTAGTCATCGTTGGTGCAGTCGAGAGCACTGTACACCATGTCTAAGAACGGTCTGCAGAGAGAGAGAGAAGATATCATCGGGCCATAGTCACTTCTGCTTTGTCTGGTTTGCTTTTTCATACTTTCCTTTTTTTGATGAGTTCGGTGTGTTCAGTAATGCCTGTGCATGTACCTGCTCCTCTGTGCGTGCGTGCGGGTGGCTGCAGCCGTCTTCTCCTCATCAGTGATGTTCTGCTCTGTCAGCTCTGACACCTTACACTTGTCCATCACCACCATCTCTATCTCTGTGTGCACACACACACACACACTTTGTACTTACTTCCATAAATGTCCATACCTGTGAAGTTTTTTTTTTCATGTGTACTATTCACATTCACATCACACAGCCCAAACAAAAACACACATCATGGCTGTGAAGAAAATGTCATCAGTGATTATGAATGTACAATCTGAAGTGCTTCCTTCTCACCCTTCACTGATCAAAAATGATGAAATATGGTACAGCAGCACAGATAGCCTAATCATGCCATCAGTGTCTGCTCAATATCGATTTTCAATGCATAAAATTTACCATCTGATGTAAGTATGTAACATGTCAGGAATACTTTAACCAATGAGGTAGAGCGTCTCAAAGTTATCGTCTATCCTTCAGAAAGCTTCTTCTTTTATCACTTTTCTTATCAAACAGTTAAATTGGGTAGGTGTTGTTTTTTCCACCCCAAATGGTACATGTGTCATTTTGAAACTGTTCCTCTGCAGCCCACGATGCCATTAGTGTTAAAACCTATGCTGTCGAAAACATTTCTGTGCAGCTGGGCCTTGTGAAGCACTGAAGACTGTGTAGCGCTGCACAAAGACTGCCTGCAAAAAGAGCCTATTCATTCAAAGTAGAGAAGGAATCTTCAGATGAGTGAAATGTCCACATTTTTACTAGCACACACACATTCGGATACAAACAAACACACACATGCACACGGAGCAGGAGTGAGAGACAGGCGGAGAGGTGAGGAGCACAGGATGGACGGTCACCGTGGAAATGGACAGCTGGCTGCCATGGAGATTGTGTTGGACATGTGATCACTGGTACCATAGTAACCACAAGGAAATTAAAAGGTGCCAAACAGGGGAAGCAGCAGAGAGAGGGAGTCCTCATCTCAAAACGAGCCAAAGAGAAATTTACTTTAACGCTTTTGCCATTTTTTGTCTGCATTTTCTTTCAGCCTCAACTTTGAACTCTGTCAATCTTTGACATTTGTTGTTTTTAAACACTCTTCCCATTGCAGGTCCTTAATTTGAGAAATGTGCACAGTCTGAATCTTAATTTAGCAATAAAGAATACATGCATGGATTTGACAGCAGCAGTCAAGTGCACACTGAATTAAGCGGCCAAAATTAAAAGCAAAAAAAGTGGAGCACGTTTACAGTAAAAAGATGTGCTGCTATCATCCTTTAAGCTATTTCTGTCTTTTGAGGAGTTGGTCTCTCTCTTTTCTGCTCGGAGACGAGGGCTGCTGCTGTGGTGGCTGTCGGGTAACCAGGGTGCATCATGGGAGACTGTGTCTGACTGATGGCAGTAAAGAAACACTCACAAAACACAGTCCTGTACTGCTGTGTCCGAAGAGACACACACTCACCTTCCGCCGTCTCCCCACTCGCTCTGCTTCCCTTAGAACTCCCACCTCCTACTCCCTCTGTACCTTTTCCCTTCTCCCTCTCTCGGCCTCCCTCCCTCCCATCGTCGTCCCAGCCCTCTTCTCCTCCTCCTCCGCTGCCTCCTCCCCCTCCCCCTGCCCTTTCGTCATCCTCCTCTTCGCCCAGGTTCTTGTAGTTGGGCCTCTTCTGAGTTCTCTTGCGGCCGCGGTGGCGCGACAGCTCCAGGGAGCGCTCAAGAGACTCCGGGGGCTTGGTGAACCGACGCACACCTCCTGCACTGGTCTGGGGGGGACAGAGTTTGTGAGACGGGAAGACATTACATGACTAGAAGTGATGATTACAGAACAATCTGATCAACTTTACATTGTGTCAGAATCCTTTCTGATGATCATGAGATCACAAAAGTATCTGCTATCTATGTGCTTTCAAAGATGCTTTTGGTTGAAATAAAGCAGTGTGTCTTTGCTTCTTGGTATTTCATGTCTACAAAGGTACCACAGTGCTAATACAGCACCATACCTCCCAGCCTGTTTTCAAGAAAAAAGGCAGATAATGGTTTAAAACAAGTGAGAAAAGAAAGGGAGGGGGGCGTATTTAATCAGGTAATGACGGTCTGAAGTAAACACACTCAGAAACCAGATACTGAGAAGAAACTAACTGTCCCGTTTCCAGAAAGATACAGCACTGCAACCGTTTACTGGGAGGCGTGCATGCAAAAAACAGACACACGAATATGCAAGAGAACACATACACGCATACACATAAACACGCTTGCATAACTGATGTGCCTATACATCTTCACACATGCTCACAAACACAGAGCCTTACAGTAAACCCTTTATCTCGTTGATCAAAGTCCATAAAAACACACAAGCCACTTCCTCCCAGATAAAATTGATCAGAATAATAGAAGAGAAATTGACCACTTGACAGACATGCATGTGCACGCACGCACACACAGGCTTTGAGGCCACTTCTGTGAAGCCATGCTGGAACTAGAGGAAACCAACTTCTCACATATAGTCCTAAAACCTGCACCAGAAAGCTGATATGTACACAGGAAACAGCTGATAACTGATAAGATACTGAGCAAAGATGTCAGCATCGACTCAGTAATCATTAAAACAATAATTGTCAGTACAACTAGTAAAATGATATCACTGAATACAGGAAAGTGGTTGTCAAAGGTTAAAATCTGTTTTTACTGGTTTTTGTTTCAGATTCAGTCAGCCCAATTTTTAACTATTCGACTGCTGACCTGATGTTTAACAAAGCTAAACGCCTTCGCTACTCATTTCCACGGAATACTAAGAGAGGTCTTTTTAATCCTCCCTACAGCCAGCCACATTTCAAAAAAACGCTGTGCCATCTATCTCTAACACTGGGTGCATCTGAGCATTTAGGACTATACTGTTTTGCTACTAAAAACAGTGTGTGCACACTGTCAGACATAAACCACAAACTGGTATCAGCGCGCGTGTGTGTGTGTGTGTGTGTGTGTGTGTATGTTGCACCTGTTAGCTGACTGTGTTCTGGTAAACCGCTCACACTCCGAGCCTATGCTGAGAAACTAATGGAGGTCATGGAGCATGTAAGGCAAATGCGCGTGTGCGTGCGCACACACACACACTGCAGCACATCAAAATAGGGCGCCATTTGAAGGTTGAAGATATTCTTATAAGTGCACACAACTGTAACAGCTGCATGTGCTTTGGAAGAAAAAATATAGCTGTGCAGATATGCAGGTGTTGACATCATGTATGTAACTGGTGCACTTGCAAGTAAACACAAGGAAGGAGAGAGGGGGAGGAGGGGGAGGGAGACAGAGTGAGAGAGAGAGACAGAGAGAGAGACAGAGAGACAGACAGACTTCTTCCAGGAAAGAGATTTGGGTTAGGTGAGACAGCTCTGTCAGTGTTCCATCATGTGACCTAATTTCCTGCCACATCACACAAAAACAGGAAGTACCATTTGACCACCTGTGCAGAAACAGAGCCCATCCTTAATCTGTCTGGTGTTTCATCTACAATAAATCAAACAATAACACAGCAGCAGTTCTTTCTGACGTGGCGGAAACAATGCATATTCAAAATCCGGCATTAATGCAAAAGAATCCTTCTTTTGAGTGTCTCTTGTGCATCATCTGAAATTGTCATGGGCGTTTTCATGGTGCAACACTGGTGTCCTATGAGCCTTAAAACATAAAGATTGAATAAACATGAATTTGAACACCGGTATGAGCACATTCAAGGGCACAAAGATGCGCATCACTGCAGGTTAAATGCAAGTAAATGACACAGTTTGAGTTAGTCATTCGAGTTATGGGCCGTGTTGAATTCTGTTGTGGCAAAACAGTAGAGAACAAACAAAGGTGAAAAACACAGAGCAGGATAATCTGCCTGAAGAACCACATGACAGTGACAATTCAGCGGCTTCAACAGTATGTGTACACACTACACTTCTTTAAACTTTTGAAAAGTGCAAAAACACAGAGACAGAGAAAAGCACTGCTGAATGAACAGCAGGCAGGTACTAGTTTGTGTCTGCTGCCTCCTGTTGTGGTAGACCAACAGTATTAAAACATCACGCCTTAACTCACATTCACTGAAATGGTAGGCCGCTTCTTACAACAGCCGCAGGTCTAGCGCACGCGCACACGTGGACGCACACAAGCGCAGCACAGAGAATAACCACAAAGGTTCTCAGAAACGCTCACTACCTCAGCACGCCTACCTGGCCTCACTGACAGATGGTCAAAAAATTAAACGGGGGGGAGGGGGGTCGAATCACAGACAAGAAAATGCAGAAGAGCAAAAAGAAGAGAGCATTAAAAATGAGGGGTGAGGGGAATCAAATGAGGAAGACGAGGCGGAGGCAAGGGGGACATAGGAAAGGATCATAAAGATACGGACAAAAATACAGAGTCTGTGAGAAAAAGACGATACAAAGGCAGAAGTGAAGGCAGACAAGACGTCTCAATCCAAGGCTCGGACAGGAGAAAAGATGGAAATGAGGGAGAGAGAGTTCGACAAATGTAAAGAAGAAAAACAATGAGGGTCATTTGCATATTGCTGCCTTGATGTGGGTGAATCATGGAGAAAACCATGACCCCGCGATCTCATAACCACCTACGCTCACTTCTGGAACTCAAGTCTTTGTGTGTGTGTGTGTGTGTGTGTGTGTGTGCACAAGAGTGTGACCGTATCACTATGTACAGTTTGCTCTGTGTGTGTGTGTATCCACGTGTTTGCCGGCATAAGTGTGCCTGTGTGCATTTCTTGTTTGCCTGCTGTACTGTGTGTGTGTGTGTGTGCGCGTGTGTGTGTGTGTGTGCGCGTGTGTGTATTGCAGTGGTTTTTAAACCATGTTGCAGTGAGTGGTGTTTACACTGAACATTAACATTACTGTATTTCTGGTTTGCATGCTGGTCTGAATGGTGTGTATGTGTTTGTGTTCTGAATGTTGTTCTGTGTTTTTTGTTGTTTTACCGTGTTCTTGTGTGTGCTGTGCATGTCTGTCTGAGGGGTGAAGACAGACAGGTCTCCATTGAGGATAACGTCGGCCAGGGCGTTCACCATTGGCTGATAGTGGATGATAAGAAACACCTGTAAAACACACAGACATGCACTATTAAGAGAGCAATCAGAGTAACAAAAATGCCTTTGAAAACAAGAACCATCCAGTGAAAATGAAATGGAGCACATGTGAAAAAAGTGCGGTCACGTTCATAACTCTACCAAAAAATGTGTTTTCAACAATGCCAAATGTCTTCCAATAAACGAACTATGTGAGCCTCCCAAACTCTCCTACAGATGTGGCTGCCTTCCAGTAATTAACAGGACCTAGTTGTTACTGCTCTTATAACTGTACTGCATGTCAAAAAAAAGTCAGAACAGCATATTTGAATTTCAGTCACACTTTGAAGCTAAAGCAGTTCACTGGACAGGTTTACCTTACATGCAAAAGTGCTGCAAAAGGAAAAATTCTACAAACAACACACATTGCAGCAGTGAGTCTCTTTTACAATTTGACACTTGGAGTATATTTTTACTTATTACACGTATGTCACATTTCCTGAGGGATTAACCTATATGATGAATACGCAGAATGATGCGGATTAACTCATATACCAGTGCTTTGTTGGTGGCGTCTGATGTGTGCATGTGTGTGTTGCTTACTTGAGACAGCAGGTAGAGGGACACCTGAGGGTTGATCTTTCGGTCTTCAGACTAAACAAACAGAAAAATTAAAGGCCAGTCAAGGTCACATATACAGCAGTTCCATAACTGGCATCTATAAGGGGATTGAAGGGAGAGTAAAATGCATAATGAGATGAGAGTAAGGACAGAGAGGAGAGATGTGTGTTTTATTTCTATGCCTGAGCTCTGTTGATGAAGTTTTAAGTCTCTGCATGTCAATTTTGATCTGTACTGCAATAAACTTCAACAGTGGATGGTGGGAAAAACATTTACAAATTAAAGTGGCAGAATTTGGAAATCGTTTTCAGTTTTTAAGTTGTAAACACATAGGATTTACTGGTCTGACTGCTGGTGCGGTCCATTATGTCATTAATCATGCTTACTGGTTCCACCTTCTCTAAATGTAATTCACTGCTTTTTATCTGTTTTATATCACTATAAATTGAACATCTTGGGGTGTTGGACTGTTGGTTGAACAGAAACAATTTAAAGATGTCACCTTGGACACTGGAACTGTGATGAACATTTTACAGATTGAACAATTCAACAAAATAATTGTTGCAGCCTTAAACGGGTTAAAAAGGCTTCATCAGTGAAATTACATTAAGAAGAAAAAAAACCTATGATGAGACTGTACACACACACTCATATTTTTTTCACACATTCACTTGGAACAACACCTACGTGCATATGTGCTATAGCATATCGTGTAGCGATCTGATGTTCGCATATTTTAGAAATGAATGACGGAAGCAGCACTTTGAACATGTTAACGTCAGAGTGACTGAATGCATTTACACATGCAGGTAACATACCGTCTCTGGGCTGACCAAAGAGTAGACGTAGAGGGGCAGGAAGAGACGGTTGAGCAGGTGGTCGGTCAAAACGTCATTGAGGAATTCACAGTTGATGATGAGGATATCGTTCAGGTAGTGGAGGTGGTCAAGGTGCTCTGCAACCAGGTCACTTAACTTCCCTCTGTTCTTATGTCTGGGACACAACGGCGAGAGGCAGAGATGTTAGTTTGTGACAGGAAACCAACCAACCAACTCCAGGCATGAAAAGGTTACGGCCTCCATGTTTTATTGTACATTATCTTAATGCATATACAGGCAAAACTTTGTACCACATTGCACACCATTGATTTTTTAAACTGTGTGGCAGCTTTAACACAAATGCTGTCTTGACACTTGCATGTGCAGATGCTGAACATAAAAAGACACTGGCATACAATAAAAAATGTATTCTTCTAACTTGAAAACCACTGAAAGGAAATGCATTCAGTGAGTAAGTCAGTTAAAATATATCACATAACAGAAAGCACCAGGGATAACGGCTACAAACCTACACAAGCCTGACCTCTAGAGGCCACAGAGATAATTACATGGAGAATGATAGATGACACTTACTCTTCATCAGTCTGCACACACTTGTCCAGCTCAATGACATGGCTGCCAATAAACCAGACCAAGTTGCTGAAATATGGGACTGCTGTCTTATCTCGGATGTAGTGCAGCATGTGCTGGTTGTCCACTGGAGAGAGCAGGGTCAGGATCAAGATTTTGGGTTAGGTTTGTTACCAAGGCTGCCCACGGGTATCACATACCCACACACACCCACACATGTACACACACTTCGTGATCCCAGAGAATTATCAGAATGCGACAGATAAATATGATTTGAAAAAACAAATAAGCCATTAAAATTAAGAGACAAATTAAGAAAATTAATCAAACACATTAAGTCAAATTAAGTACATGAATTGGTCTAATCGATCCATTGACAGAGCAATAAACAGATTTACTACTGGCGAGGGACTACAAGGAAAGACGGTTCAGTTTCAATGACAGGGACTGCACTGTAATCAGACAGGGAAGAACTGCTTTTCCAACACATTTTCTGTCTGTTTAATCCAAGCCTGTGATCTGAGCCTGTGTTCATCAGAGTGTCGCACTCACTGATGCTCTCTTAGGAGCATATCTTAAAACAAGAGCCAGATTTAGTCCATCTTTGTATTAGTAGTGATGCTTTTCACAAGATTAGTCATAGAGCAATCTTATAGAAATGTAATCTAATTTCTATACAAAGGTTAAAGGGGAACTCCGCCGATTTTTCCCTTCAAAGTGTGTTTACAGGTATGGGGAAATACTTCAGCGCATGTGAATAAAGTTGCAGAAAGCCTTATGTAGCTCCAGAGGGTAAGTGATGTCACTTGAGGGCAGTGTTGGCTGGAACTGTAGACTACAAGATAGACGATGAAAAAAATCAACGGGGTGGAGTTCAGAAGTAAACTTATCAGACCTCTGTAGCCCACTTCTCGTCTGCTTGAGGCTACCAGTCCGACGCTACATCAGCCATTGCTAGCATTACACACCCAGATCTCCATCTATACTGTCTGCGGTTGCGTGGCATTGTGGGTAATGTAGGTGGCCAGGTTTATACAAGGAAGAAGAATGCATGGAACATAAAAACAATAGCCTCGTATCCACTGCAGATACTTTCCCCAGGGACACAGCAGACTAAATTAACAGGTCTTAAGACTGCGGTGGAAATGCAGACAACAAGGGGGCTTAAAGAACCTTTTACTTCCTTGAAAGATAGTTCCTGGGACTAAAGGTTGTGGGTATCTTGAGTGGAAATGCAATTAATCTCTTTAGTTCTATCCTTATAGTAGTGCAATGCTAAATCAGTGGAGAACTCTTTTAACAGAACAAAGTTAAGCAACGGGTGAAGGTCGGACTTGGTTTATAAAAGAGAACAAACTGTGTCCACAAATTCATACTGCGAGAACCTGCAACAGAGAAACTACAGAGACACCTGTGTTACATTGCATTTGCGAATATTTCCATGCATCTGTTTTAATTTGTCTGGAATAAGAGACTTGAAAAATGTACAGTCCCGGTGTATTTCCACTTTCTCATGTAGTCGTCCAAATGCAAATAAAAGCTGCTAATAATTTCACAATGCCAACGCACACAGGTCAAACTGAGACAGGTAGTGAATGAGCAGCCAAAACAAATGAATGGATTACATAATAGCCGAAAACAAAGGGACAAATCAGAAAGCTGCCACGGCTCAAAGTCACAGTGTCAGTCCAGCTCTTAGTTCGTGAACTGAGAATTAAAGCAGAACAGTGAGCCAAACCCATCACCAAAATAACAACCAACATGTGGGGCTCAGCTGAAATTAAGTCTGTGGAACAATTAACCCAAGAAAAAAGAATTAAAAGGCATGCTGTTTTTTTCTGCATGTATGCAGGTGGGTGATACAGAATGGTGTACAAGAACGACAATTGTAAGGATAATTATACCAGTACATTTATAACAAATACACCATTAGGAACAAATAGGGCTGGGTATCGACAAAACGTGTAAAGTGTAATAATTAGTCAAACCAATGCTTTTAATCATTTTGAGGTATTAAAATCACATTAAAAAAAACTAGAATGATTGAAATCA
This sequence comes from Chelmon rostratus, assembly GCF_017976325.1. Classification (NCBI taxonomy): domain Eukaryota; kingdom Metazoa; phylum Chordata; class Actinopteri; order Chaetodontiformes; family Chaetodontidae; genus Chelmon; species Chelmon rostratus. The sequence goes on along the minus strand of NC_055674.1, from coordinate 15,879,819 downwards.
GCCCATGTTGAAAAACACTGACTGGCTTACAGGCTAATTAGGTTTTTTATCTGCATCAATGTACTGCATGAACAACTGGTAACAGTACAAGGAAAACATGCTTCCAGGATACCCAGCCCTAAGAAAAAGACTGAATGAATGGAACCAACTTACATGAAACTGGAGTTAGGCAGATGGGGCGCGCAGAGGGAGGAGGGAGAGGAGGAGAGAGACAAGGAGAGGAAGAGGAGTGGTTGTTGAGGAGGAGGGAGAGGGGGAAACAGACACAGGGTTAATGTGAGTAAAGGGACGGCTGTGGAGGGGTGGAGGTTTGGGAAGGACCCCATAGGTATCTTAACAAATCAACTGCAAACAATGGCACGTCTGGCAAAGGAGCTTAGATGTTACCTCAGCATTTTAAACTTAGGATTTCACATTGCTTTTAACTATGTCACATGTCAACAAAAGAAACCTGAAACAAGCAGCTTCCTCAAAAAAAAAAAAAAAGCTACTTTAGCAGGGATAACGTCACAGAAATTCACCAAAATATCTTGATGCTAGCTCAATTAGTCTTGACGCTGGTTAAAAATCCTTTTCCAGGTTGTCATTTGTTGCAGTGCGTGACCCAAGGAATCAGTAGGAAGCATCGAACAGCAACGTGTTCATTACAATACACAGACCCATTTTCAGATAAGAGTTGTGTTGTGTGTTGTGACACTGCAAGTATGGAAGTCAAAATTACATTTAAAAATTTAGCAAGATGTTTGAAGTGTTTTGGATTTTTTTTGCCACAATAAGCTACAGCTCTCACTACATAAAATCACAGTGTAATGAATACTTTGCATTACAGCTGTGCATTACAGTTGCAGATGTTCTGTGTGGTCCCGACAATTCTCAGATGGAGGGGAGAAAAAAACACCAGTTTGAGATGCTGCATTAAGTTGATGCTTCCCTCTTTGACAGATTCCTTACTACAGCATAGCACATTGCCAGCCCATCAATGATACATTCTCCACATCACCTGGTTACCTCAGAAGTGACATGTATTTCTGGCTAAGGTCAGTTATGCTTACTGTAATGACGTCAATGTTAGGAGTTAAAGACGTCAGACGCTAAGCTGTATGGTGCAAAATGTGCATGCAGGATTACAAGAAGTAACAGGTACGGAGACAGACAGGATGCCATAGTTGATATGTTGGAGTGACTGTATGTGGAGGCAATGTTATGTATAGTGAAGAAAAGCATGATATGTGGAGACAAGCCAAACCCGCTAAATGCACTGCTCGCCTCCCCTGGAGTGACGGCGACAAGCTCCGAGCCCTGAGGAGCCCAGAGAGATGTCACAGCAGGAAGGAGAAGCAGATGCTGACACAGCAAAGTGCAGAAAGCAACACGGCCTTTGGAAAAATTGTGTTGCTTATAGACTCGCAGCATCACTGCTGTGCTGCTTCTGCACCCATAGGGTATTAATTTTGAAAAAAACGCAGTACAAAGAAGTACAATAGATTTTTGAGTGGTGGTATTTCAATGACTTTGCATGCTGGGTAGGGGGGACTTGCTGAAGAGTTAGTTCGTAAACACACACAAAGTTCATATTAATTAACTTGAAGAAAGTTAGCTGCAATCTGCATCTTGAACAGATGATACCGTTATCAGATTCTGTCATTTAACACATTAAATCTCCTAAGTATGAAAGTATGTCAGTGACTTTATCAATAATAACACAAGAGAAGCTAAAAATAATAATAATGCGTCAACAAATGGATTACAGAAGTGAATTGTGAATAACTAAAAAAACATGAATTAGGGATAAAAATTTCTAGCATGTAGAGTCAAATTACATCAAATTACTTTATATACCAATGTAAAATATAATTATGCATCGATATTTGGCGCTGGCTGAATGTCCTTCTGACTGCACACAGTGCACATCACAATCGGCTTGTTGCAACAGAAACAAAACCAACAGCAAAAATCTGATCAGCAGATGTTATTGAGGTAATGACAAATGTGTCGAAGAAAAAGTGATTCTGAATCATAAATTGACAACAGGGTATGAATTGCTTCTTTTATCCTCAAAATAACCAAACATCCCCCAAAGTGGCTTATTTATGCAACAAAAAAAGACGCTCACAGCTGCTGGCTCACTGCTGTGCCTCTAGGGTTACAGCCAGATCTTTCTGTATATACAGTATATCTACATATTTTCTTTAATTCTTCCATTTCAGCTGACTATTTAGGTTAATAGCTTTCATCTGTCAGCTGAGCAAATATTTACAGAATTTCCAGTCTGTGTTGTGGACCTGCTGTCTGGGAAGAAAAGATGCGCGTTTTATGGCAGATGTTATTACTGTGATAACAGGTTACAATCAAATCAGCAAAACATTTTGCAACGCATCATAAAATAAGGGTCTGAGAAAAGACACCTTAAAAATCATTTGGACTGCATCACACTTTCGAAAGCTACTCTTCTATACTAGAATGATAATGAATCACAGTGTATCTGTGTTTGTTACAGGGGTACCTGTTAATCATGCTCATGCATCAGAAGCAGCAGCAAGAAGGAGAGAAGGAGGACAGAGAAAGGCGGTAGGCAGTCCGAGCATCCCATGAGAGAGTGTGTGTGTGTGTGTGTGTATGGTTAGCATGTGCGCATGCATGTTGCTGGCACTCACCTTTGTAGACGTTGAGTGTGATGGTGCGGACTGCGATGCGGACCATGCTTTCAGGGTGGTTGAAAAACTTAATGGCCTCGGTGTACAGGGCAAAGTCATTAGTGTGCTGTGTGTGGGAGACAGAGAGGGGGCGCCGGTGAGCAAGGCACAGCATTGCACCGCGCTCAGGCCACAAATGACCACAGAGAGAGAAAGCAGCTTGTGGAGACAGAAAGTCTGGGCAGTACTACTTTTTGACAAGAAAGGACTTAATGAAAGTGGAAAACTTGATTCTCTATTTAACTGAGAAAAGGTTTTACGAGTGCAAGTCACTGCATTGTGTTTTGTTTTGTTACAGAAATACAGGCTGGGCAGATAAAACTAAAGTCAAAATTAAAGATTAAAGCACGACAACAGGATACTAAAAGGAGAAGAATTTCTCCACCATCAGCACACATACAGCGGACAAGTAACCTTCTAGATCAACTCAAATCCTACAAAATTCATGGCAAAAGTCTTATGACTCTTAATATTCAGTCAGTCTTGATGTTATATTGGATGGGTAAGTGAACCTGACTTCTTGCTGACTTGTAGAAGTTGCTCTTCATATCAAAAGATTAGCATTAAGAAAAGAACACACTGTGAGCTTTTAATTTGAGGGTTTGTGGCACATGCTGAATCATGACGGACACACTCAAAAAAAAAAAAACAAGCTGCACTTTGGCTCCAAACAATCTTACAGTACGCTAGATGGTCAACGTGTATTTACATACCAGCACGCTGCACTAAGTAAATGTGCGTGTGACAAACCAGCCGCTCTGAGTTTTACAGTCATCTCTCTCTGTGACAGGGCCTGATCCTCTACCCAAACATTCCTCAGTCACTGCAACAGAGGTCACAGTGAATGAAGAAACCCGACCCTGACTCCAAACCCAAGTCGGGAGTGTGTCCTCTGCTCTTAAAAATGTAACTTGTGTAGATCTGACAGGAACAGGAGAGGCTTAAGTCATCAGTGATCCAATAGCTCCCTCTGGAGGGGACTAAATTATAAATCAATAAATTATGAATTAGTAATAAATGAAGTGAGAAATGAATTATAAATATGACTAATGTAAATTGTGGGAGAAAGGCTGCAATGAAGTTCTTTAGCATTATAAATATGGTTTGCCTTCAAACTGACTGATGCTAAAAACTTTACGTCCAGAAATGAAAAATGTTTCCTTTACTTTTCCAAAAAGGCATAATTTACGTTTACTATTAATTGATAACTTAAGTAAAATGAAGCTGAAATTAATAAAATGTATAAGGTTTATTCAACGAAATATTATATATATACATAAATACTCTCAGATCTACACATTGGGCCTGGTTTTGGCTTCAGGGGTAAAGCTACCATCAACAGTACACCAATACCTTTCCCCAGCACACACAGGCCAATGGAGGGACTAGAGATACTGCTGAAACAATGAAGGGTAACATCATCATCAGAGATCATTCAGGTGGTCAGTACTCTTTGGTGTTATATGACACGCACGCACGCACGCACGCACGCACGCACGCACGCACGCACGCACAGGTAATAGCCTATGAATATTTTGAAATAAACATGATTGTTTTGAAACTCAGCTTCAGAGAAACAAGATGTTGTTGAGAACAATGTGCTCATTCTTCTTCATTACAGTCCTTTAAATGAAGTTTACGTCAGCTGGTGAAGAGAAAGAGGTTTGTTTGTATGATTGTGGATAACATTAGCTAAATCAGACCATCTACATAGGAAGCAGATGTTTTGACACAGGAAGTGTGGTCGGCAGAAAGAATTGCCTGGTAAGTACAAAGAGAGTTCATCTTGCACAAAATGCAAATGAAAGCCTCTCATCTTTCATCTCTTCCTTCCTTCCTCTTCATCTGCCATAGAGGGAGCACGACAGGCATTGAATGCCAGATGGTCAGTGTCACCTTTGTTTCAGTCCCTCTAAACCCCTGACGCCTCACCTCATTGTAGAAGAAGTGCACAGTGTGGTTGTTAAGTTTGAGAGACAGGGTCTTGAGGAAGGAGATATAGTAGGCCATGATCTCCTCGTCTGAGAAGTCAAACTTGTGGACGATGATGGAGTTCACATGGTTGTTCGACAAGAGATAATCTGAGAAGAGAAGAGAAGAGAAGAGCACAAAGCAAATGTTTAGGAAGATGGCTTTTTGTGAACAACTGATGATGCTTCTATTTGCCATCTCAGAGTAGAGCGCAGTGGTTGAAGAAGCACACACAAAGCACTTGAAGCTGAGAAGCGATAGCTTCACTGCACTACTTTCATTTTTGCTCGACTATAATCAGATCCGTGGGGCTGGACTACCGCAGTGACTGTAGACTGTGAACATGAAAAAAAACTTTATTCCTGTTGACATGATACCACAAATGTAATACCTCGACAATTTACTGAAATGCAGAATTGACTTACTTTATATGAGATATCAACTCACTGTATAAATGTCAGTATATCATCTGCTGAGTTTTCTGTTGCCTAGCAACAACAAAAAATGCAGCAGGCTGCTAACGCATTGTATATTTCTGCAACGAAAGGCAATGCAACATACCTTGCATTGTTTGGCCTACAAAACACACAAACATTAGTTGCAGTCCTAGACAACCTTAAGTGCAATAAGAGTGCATTATATCATAAAGTGCACACAAACTAATAAAGCAGCAGTCTTTAGGAAATGCATTCTCTGTTGCAGGGCTATGTTATTGCAATACATTACATCATATGCGAGTTTCTAGTTTTTCAGCCAGTGTTGATTCAAATACTTACAAAGGGAAGTCTCATGGCTGATGTTCTCAAACAGTATGTTGAGGGTCTGGAGGAGCTGCACACACACATAGCGTCCTGACTTCTGACGCAGGATGTTCAGGAAGAAGGCGAACATGTTCTTCTCCAGGAAGAAGCTGAACACACACAGGAGTGGACACACAAAGAGATAGAGGATGCAATTCATGATGACTTCATCTTGATGAGTAATTGTCAAGAAGAAGAATGCTTCGTGGACTAGTGGTTAAGATGTGATATACCCACAACATCTCTGATTTGATTCTGGTAGTGGACCATTATTTCTGTGCTGCACTATGCTTATATCCTGTAGTCACATACTGTTCATTCCATCCTAAGAAACCTTCCAGGTTATCATTGGGCCAGATCTCAGACACACAAAAAAGAAAACAAAATACTGAATTTACCACTAGTACTTTACATCATACAAACCGAATGTTTGTATATATAAAGATCATTATCATGATGGTAGGACTGAATCTCAGTTCAACCATTAAAAAAAAACAAAAAACAAAAATAAAGCATCTAACACTCACCAAACACTGACCAGCTAGTAGAATATAGAATAAGGAGTGACCATTTATTCTGAGGGTTTTCTGATAGCACCAAATATGCTTTCAACACTCTGTGGCTTTTCTGCTCTGCACCATTTCCTGGTTCGTATGATAAACCCAGAGGTGGCAAAGTGGATAGACAGAGGTGATGACATGCATTGCTAACTGCAGAGCTGCTTCTGATTAAAAACAAGAACACAGCACTATGGTCTCACAGGCTTAACTCCCCGGAAACGACGGAAATGCTCCAGTGGTTTAGAATGAGAAGACTTCAGAATGTTCTCCTACAATATTTAACAGCATCTTAACAACATAAAACACACACAGACAAGAGGTTGACTATTACTGTACAATAAGCCAACTGCTCAGCTGAACATAAATTTGGTTATTTATTGAGACAGATTACAAAATGCAAACATTTGCCTATTATGTGTGAAAATAACTACTGCTTTTCCCCCCTTTTTTAACAAATATGTAATTTTCCACACAAGTATGTTAATGTTTTCACAAGTCAAAATGTTTCTACTTTGTGCAAAGCCAGCACAACAGGAAGAAAAGTTGGAATCTCTTTGATACACAGACACAGTTTTACTTGAAGAAGAGCATTGTTGCGATACAGAAAGAAGGTGGGCTTACAAGTCTTGTTAGTGTATGACTATCTGTCTGTGTTACTTCCAATGATGGAGAGGTGTTAAAACATCTGACAGCAAGGAAAAGTCACAGTTCATTAGTTTACAAGTGTGCATCTGTTTGAATGCATGAATGTGAGGCTATAAAAAGAGTGTGCACGATTAGCAAACCGTGCCGATATGAATAGAGAGTCAAATACAGGACAATACAAAGTTGTCACTTTGATTCCAGCAGGCGTCACATCTGCATATTAGTAGCTACAGGTGAGGGATTTGGAATAAAGATCTGATACTTACTCAAACACAGAGCTGTCATTCTGGTCCCCCCAGATGAGGATCTCTGTGATGGAGCGGATGGTCTCCACTAAAAGGTTTCGGTTGTGATCTGTCACTGTGGTGTTTTTGGTTAGGACATGGTACATATACCTGATGGAGGGGCATGAATAAAGGGAAGGAAGTGGTGAACGCAAGGCTCAGTTTTTATTCATTAATATGTGCAAATCTATCTCTAAATGGAACAGTGCAAAGACATGATCTGGAGACGCATCTGGAAGCTGCTTCACAGGTCGTAATAATGAAAAATCTTATATCACTGACAGGCCCAGTGGTGATTTTACTATCATGAGGAATTTATCTGTTTAAAAAAATGTGAACCTTATGTTTACATAAATCTAATGTGGACATATAGCCTGTAACTAAGAGTAACTGGATCATCTTCAAACCATGTAACAACAGTAATTAAAGCCCCTATCATACACCCACCCATACAACAGGTGTTTTCACTTATTTTCACTGATTAATCTTGACTCAACAACTCAACTTGACTGACGTCTCGCTCACTCTCAGGTTCATTTGTCACACCTGTTGTGGTGGGACAACCAAGTTCTGCCATCCTGATCAGCACATGGACTTTTGTGACCTAGGTAATTCCCACCATGGCTCCCTCCTATTTCTACCTGAATAGAGGTCTAATCAGCCAGAAAAACTGAAAACACCTGTGCAGGCCATTCGAGCTTCGATTTTCAGCGTGTATGGATAGTAAATATACGATGTTAGATACTGATTCATTATTTGCTTTTTATTTCGTCAAAATAATTTGAATAGTAGAGTACAGTGTCATTCTGTTTTAGGGTGGAATTTTATTTTAAAGATAACACTAACAAGCTAGCTCACATGTCTATCGTACCAAAAAGAATGGAAACGACAGCGCAACCACAGATTTTATTAGCTGACTAGATATCCGGACAGCTGTAGTTAGTTAGCTAACCTTGCTGTTTAGCTGTTAACAACTCGGCTAATGATAACGCTAAGAGACGTTATCAACCGGTTACCATAGAGGCTAAGATTAGCACATGTAATGCTAGCTACTCACTTCAAATGGTCCAAGGAGTGGATGTTTTTCGTTTTCCCCTGTCCTCCAACCCAGCTCCGTGACCGGCCGAACATGGTTGCGACTTTAAGGGGGACTGGTGTTTTGCCTGGCGTGTTAGTTTGCACAGGTTAGCGTCCGCATCTATCCATTACACCCACTTCCCCGGACAGAGAGCTACTTAACAAACAGAAGGTGATAGGCGGCGATAGCGGGGCTGAGGGGTCATTACGTAACAGGTTTTTTGTATGGTTTGTCTGGGAGTTGCAGTTCTTCTACGTTAGACTCTTGATACAGCAAACCGCAACGAGTGGAGGAGGACTACAACATTCACTTCTCACGTTAGCAGTGACGATTAAAGCACGCGACACGTCCTCTCGAGAGAGTCGTTAAGCCGATTGACACCTTAAAGACCAATCACAGCAGAGCTTGACAAGCGGTGAGCCAATCAACTGCCGAGGGTGCAGGCGTCGCGTCGTGGCCAGGACTGTTTTGATGCAGTTGACAAACATATCAGAAGGGGTATTTCCATGTAAAATAGTGACAGAAGCGTGTATTCGTGAGTGTTTCGTATTTTCTGGTTCGGATGTGTATACTACAAATCTCTCTGCTCGTAGAAATCTTCGTGTTTGTCCGCACTAGCATCGCATGCTACTGTTTTTAGCCATTGCCAACTGGCATGGCGTGAATTCCGCAAACCCAACGAACCAATGTCAAGAATGCGTCGAGCTAGCTAGCGTGATATTTTGATACTGTCTGCCGGTTATTATTAGCTATGAACCTTACGCCCTTAAGTCTACCTGTGATCGTTTTCTTATGGAGCGACCATACAGCTAAAGTAGCACCAGAGTACTAAAATAGGTGCCTCTCAATCTTAGTTTGCAGGTCGGGACGAGCCGACATGGGCGCCCCAGCCCCGACACCCCAGAGAGATCTCTAGCGGTGACACCTGCAACTCCAGTCCGCCACATCCTGGCCCCACACAAACGCAAGGACCCAAACCGTGGCTTTCTTTATTTTCTATGACACATCCAATTTATGCCCAGCTAGATTCGGTAGAATCGCTGTTGGACGAGCTCCCATATATGTTTTATCTGGGCCTGTTCTTTGTGAACGTCCTGATCCTCTACTATGCCTTTTTGATGGAGTACATCGTCCTGAATGTGGGGATAGTATTTCTGCCTGAGGACATGGACCAAGCACTGGTGGACCTCGGGGTGCTGTCCGACCCGGCCTCTGTCCCGTACGACACGGACACGGAGCTGGATGTCTTTGAGGGGTATCTTGAGTGACAGGGCAGTCCTGGAGGACGGAAAGGGAATTTAAGTGGAAGTGATGACGATGCAGAGGTCCGGTGCAGGTTGGACCAGCGTGAAAACACCCCGGTCAGTGATGTTGGGACAAAATGCCTCAGAGTGGATGCTATTGCTGCCTTTTTCTCACACAGACATATCAGTGAAAAAGTAAGTGGAATGTCTTGTTCAGAATAAGACACTAAGAAGTAAAACATGATTGTATGATTAGGCCCATAGGTCACTTCGCAATTTATTCTTTTATATTATTAAGTATAAGAAGCTGTAAGAAATGTTTTGGCGATTATCTGCTGTAACACTTGTGTGTCACACATCTCTAGGTTGTCTCGGCTCAAAAGAAGGTAGCTGGAGGAAGAGACTCAGCATCACCAGCCATGTGATCAGCGACTGTCCTGTGGGAAGAGCACTCTGCGCTGGATCAGCTGTCAGTCAGTCTGTTGCCACTCTAAAAACTATTGAGTCCGGTCGGACCCAGTGGGATTTGCAGTGCCGTCTGTGCCACTCACTCTGGACATAATAAAAGAGGAAAAGGAAGCACTGTGTGCTGCAAGTGATAGGAGACAGCTGTCCCTTGTGGATGAAAAATAATTGTTACTGGTGGAGCGTAATTCAGGTAGTCTGCATTGCAGCCAGTTCAGATACACTTAAAACAATTATCAAGGCTGTGCAAGATCTGGTAGCTGACCGCTGAAGGAAGTGAATTGAAAGTTGCCACCTCAGTCGCAGTGAGATATCCAACAGCATGACTCAGAAGAAGTGGCATAGTGCAGGAAAACCACGTCCACTGTAGGTCTGTTGCATACTTAGTCACTCACAGAACAACTTGTTTCAACTTGTTTGTCCTTTTAAGTTTTCTGACGAGAAAACGTGCATTGCCGGTTCGCAGGCTCGCTCATCGTTAAGGTGTATTTTGAAATGTGTCTTTTGAGGCCACCCGTAATGTGTATCAGCTTCAGGGATGTACACGCACTCAGGAGCACAGCTAGGAACTCGTGCAGGAGCGAGACATAACGCTGACACTGGACACAGGCTGTGAAACTGCAGGATATTGGCTATAACCCTAATCTCTTCAAGCTCTCTTATAAACCAGGAGCATCATACCACATTTACCACACTTGTCACTCTAGTGCAGAAAGTATTATTGTATCTAGGGAAAGTTATTTCTTTGATAGTGTGTCTGATGATAATTCAGATTATATGCAAATTTAAAGTTTTTCCACAAAGTCACCAGTAATGACAGCTGTGATCACACTTGTGATGTGTGAAGCTGTTGTGAGTTGTGTCAAAGGCTGAACCTCATATGAAAAAGAACCTCAGAAGAGGTGCTTCAGATATCTGACTTTGTCATCCTCTGTTGCACACATGTTTGTTTTTATAACGTTCCAACCGTGCGAGACATAGAACAAATTCAACGCATGATATTGGTTGTGTGTTTTTAAAAGAAATCAGTTTAGTCTGTTTTGTTGTCTGTTTTATCGCACTTTCTTCTGTTTGTTATGAATCTAGAATTCAGTTCAGAAAATGTTTATTCTTGATAGCAATAATATACTGGATTCAAGCAATGCAGCAATTCTGTAGTCATAGGAATGAGATTGTGCGCGGAATCAGGTAATTTTTCCATCCATCTGTTGGATTTGGTTGTGGCTGGGTGGAGGAAAACCGCCTCATGTCAGTGACATTTGGAAGGGGAGAGTCCACTTGATTTGCTTGATATTTGTAAGAAAGCATTACAGGTCTGTGCAGCCCAGTTGCCAGAATTGAATGTTGGCATCGTACGTTTATGCAAACCACAGATTCGTTACATATCATATCAAGATTTCTACAATAGGTATCAAAGTGATGCAGTTCAGATTACCGATACATGTATATGATATGAGTTTCTCTTCAGAGGGAGGAGGTGGTGGTGGCACGACAGCTAGGTGAGATGACTGCCAAAACCCGAAAAACTGGGTATTTTTAATGAGAGGTAGGGATGTTTCCCAGCCATGTTTTTGGCAACAAAACCACGTATTTTTAGCCAAAACATGATCATATCCTAACCCTAACCAAGTGGTTTTTGTGCCTAAACCTACCAGGACCTTAAGCACCAAGTTGTTACGGCATAAAATTGAAACAAAGTTTTAGCATATCCATGATTAGCAAAAACGAACAGTGCCAACATTTACTCTGGCGATTGCATTGATCTGTTTCTCATAGCATACAGTACAGTACTGTCTACCGTAGTAGCAAATTGTGCATACTAATCATTTCAGTGTGGTTGTTGTCCACCAAATAACTGAAGCTGTAGAGACAAAAACCTTTTCTAAATATTTGCACATGCACGTTTCATACTCTATACAAGCTTTTGTGCAGAATTCATTGCCTGACTGTGATTTGAACATTACAGTCTGCAAGACAGCCTTTCAGCCGCATGTATCACCAACACTTTGCCTACTCAGCTGAAATGGTACATTTAGTATAGGCAGATGAGTGTCCTCAGCCACACTGTGAAATGAATTCAAAAGAAAAGGCTGTGCTGCAACTCAAGAACAGAGAAATAAGAAATAATTGTGTCAAACACGTTGATGACTGTTTTTGAAAGTTCAACCAGTATTAATGATGGCTAATAACCAAATTCTTTCTTCTTTTTTGGATTAAGGCTGCCAGTAAGCAGTGTTATGTAGTGACATTTAAAATGTTTTGATTCGGTTGTATATGAATTTGTTTAAATCTGTGTGTCCATAAAAAAAATCTATTTTTGGCAGGATAAAAATCCTCCTGAAACAACATTTAGATCATGTGACTAAAGCTCAGGATGCTAATATTCATTAAATATAGTAAAGCATGTTTGATCAGAGAGTCGTATAATCAGTAATAGGTAAGGGCTGACTGTACATGAACAATGAATTGTTAATAAGTATTCAAGAAAGGATGTAATCCAGCTGCTGGAGGTGGACGACACTAACAGGCTGATACCTGACGGTCAGTGTGACGAGTCGCTTCCCATGTGCTAAAAAGCGAGAGAAGCGGTCAGATGAGATTTCCTAGTTTTCTCTGAAATCTGTTTATAAATCACCTGACTGGTTTCAGGTATGAAGCTGTTTGTGCCACTTCCCGGGAATGATACCACACTGTGCTGGTCGGGTTCCGATCAACTCTACTCACAGGATTAGCCTAGTGGAAACCCACGAGACTGTGACCGATCAGAGCTTCCGCTCGGGTTGTCGGATGTCTCATCGTCATCAACATACAGCCTTCACCCAGCGCTTGTGTCATCCCTCCACATGTACTTCTTTTCAGACATGCACATGCTATAATAAGCTATGGATCGTAACAGAGTTTTATTTTCCAATGTGTATTTAATAAACTTTGGGCGAATGCCAGCGTTTTGTCTCTGACTTCCACTGTTTGGACTTTACATGTTTATTAATGATCATGCAGTAGATGAATGGCAGCAACAGAAAAGTGGACTGCTGACTTGTTACCACCTGCTTCCTTTTGTGTCACTTTCCATTTTTTCCACAAGAGAGCATCAGTGCACCAGCAAACTCCTGCAGCTTGTCGGACCACTCCGATGCCACTTGATGAATGAAATCTTCAAAATATCTGACAGCTGCCCTCTGGTTTTAAGATTTATTTAGTATCTGCAGTTTGCCAGGAATATATATTATTGATATTAAGATTTTTGTGAGTGGAATAAAAAAAATTCCCTTTCTTTTTCTGGGGATGTACTGCTTGGTCCATTTACACATGGACCAAACATTACAGCTTTATTTATTACATTAGTACTGTATCTGTAATTCCATTTATTCATATAAACAGAAGAACAGTAAAGTACATCAAATAAAGACTAAATTTAGCCCCTTTAGCCTACAAAGAAACTGCTGCTTGTTTTCTTCCTTCTTCCTAAAATCTATTTCACAGCCACAATAAAAAAAAGAAATGTACCGTAGATTCTCACGTGTTTCACATCTGAGACATTCTTAATGAAATGAAAGACTGAAATACCATTTTGCTTCATCTTATTCATTTGAATTGGCCTGTTAGACACTTGGACTGTGTCTTGTGGAAACAGGTCAGAATGTCGAAACTTGTGATTCTCTGATGTTTGAGCTCTTCAGTGACCTGACGTTTCTTTTTGTTTCCTTTTTACTTTTAAAGCAGCACACTAGTGATTTAGAATTCCACTTACAAGAGGCAGATTAGAAAAAGAACGGTCAAAATCAAAGCATCACGACGGCAGAAACACTGGGTCCTTCATTTCCCATGATGCAATGCCAATGACTATGTAGCACACAAGCAGCTAACACCGGGGCTGAAAAACGAAGCCAGCATGGAAGTGCCATAAACTGCAGTTTCTTGAATGGCCACTTGAGGCTGGCTCCAAAATGAGTCAATCCCCATAGACCCCCATATTAAAATGTCCAACTTGACAGCAGAAATAAATAAATGGTTTTCGTCTATAACTAATTTCCCCATTCATGACAACTGTATGGGGGTGAATTTTTATATAACTCACTCATTTATATTAAGGCTTAAAGTTAAGCATAATTATGGGCACGGCCACTTCTAGTTAGGTTAGCTTGGTTTGAGCAACCAGGCTTGATTGGTACCCCCTCAGCTTCACCAATGCTCCACCCCTTAGCAAATTTATTGTTTCAGACACTGGAGTTAGGCACCGCTGGTGACAGCCGGAACCACCGCCACCAAGTTTCACCTACATGGTGACATCACCGCGGCTACGTCCATGTTTTATACAGTCTGTGGTATCACAGGGTTCCTGCTAAACATTGAGTTTCCAACCTATTTATGGGTAATATAAATCTCAAGAGACAGCAGAGTCACTATATGGAACATTCAAAGTAAGTATTTATATCACAGTTTAGTTACCTCTCACCCATCGATGTTACCATGACATCAAAATTTGAGGAAGTATGCTCACTACTGCTAACATTTTGACAGAAGAAAAAAAATCCAGCTTTGAGCAAATCAAATAATATAATAAATAATGCAGAGTTACAGACACCACAACGCTTTTAAAGGTCAGTTTGCATCAAAACAGAGAAGAGAAACCTGTTGGGAAGGAAGTGAAAAGGACTTATTATTAAACCCATCAATTCAGTAAACATGTGAAAGTAGTAGTGAAAATGAAGAAAGAAACGAGCATGTACCTGATGACAACATGAAACATTTTATTTACATTAAAGTGCCGGGTGATTGTGAAGCAGTGTGCATTTTACAGCCACAGAACGAGTGCAAACAAAATGCCTGTCATAAAAAATGGAAAACGAATGAGGAAATATCATAGTGCAAATGGGCTTTTTAGTGCACTCTCTCTCTGCTCCTGTTTGTTTCTCAAGCATACATTCTTTAGAAAATGTATTGTGTAGTGTAAACATGTATGCATGAGATGCGTGTTAAAACAAGAAGAAGCTCATCATCATCGTCGCAGTCGAGAGGTTCCGTATTATTCTAATGGCAAAGGATCCGGCTGTCCTGCTGCTGAAGCCTCTCGAACACGCCGTATGGAATGCACTGGTTCCACATCCTGCAACGAGATGGGAGGAAAAGCACGAGCGAGGTGAGAAACATGGCGTGGCGGGAAGGAAATTAGATAAGAATACTCCAGTTTTGGTGGTGGGGCCTGAAAAAAAAAACAAAAAACAAAAAAAACAAACAGGTGTGCAGGAGATGACGATGATCACACAGATGCAAACGCGCTTCCCTCACCTCAAAGTCTTGATTTTTTTACAGCTTCTCAGACTGACTGCCAGGCTCTGTACTCCAACATCTGTCAGCTTGTTATACGCCACGCTGTCAAACGGAAGCGAAACAAATCACACTTTAGACATCTCTTCAACGTGCACTACTGTGTCTACTGACTACCGACAGACCACACATCATCTGACCAGCATGAACTTCTCTAATCATATGAAAATGATATACAGCACAAAATACAAATATCACAGTACATTTTCTCATTAATTAAACAGTTACAGTAAAATATAGAGTCAGATATGAGGACAGGAAGTTTTATATATATATATATACACACACACACACAGACACACACACACACACACACACACACACACAGGTATAGATATTTATTGTCTTACTCCAGGTCAGTGAGGGAAGCCATGTGTGGCAGGACAGTTGCTAAACTCTCTGCCCCTTCATCAGAAATCACATTACTGTAAAGACTGGAAAAAAAAACAAAGGGAGAGAGAAGTGAAAACATGTGAGTTTACAGTTCAGGCCATTTTGAGTGTTGTGGTGCACATATGTTGTGTGTGTGTGTCTATGTTATGTACCTTAAACAGTGCAGCTTGGGCAGATCCCTGAGCGTGGCTGCCAGCTTCCTCACCCCCTGGTCTCCGATACAATTCTGCGACAGACTAGAGGCCAGAAGGAGAGAGAGCACACACTTTGATCAACACTGCACTGAAAGATCTGACTGTGTTATAAACTAGAAGGTGTGATTTATTTTGCAGTGGGAGTTCAAATGTCATCGCAGCCTGGGAAAGAAACGTGCACTCACTTGAGTACCTCCAGGAAACAGAGCGAGCCTAAAGCATCGGCAAGTTTCTCCGCTCCTTCGTCCCCGATCTTACTCTTCTCTAGACTGAAGGTGGAGAGAGAGTGAGCACTGCTGTCAGACATCAGAGACAAAGCATAAACGCAGAGAGACTGATGCACTGAGACAGACGTAGAGGTAAAGGTGTGTATATTTACTCCAAGTGCTGTAGGTTATGTAGACCTGGCAGGAGCTCCCACAGCTTGGGAAGAGTCGGAGGACCACTCTCTGGACCAAGCCTAGAGGGAAAGACAGCGTGGTCGGCATCATCATCGTCACTGTCGTCATCATCATGAATTCAAATGTCAAAAGTCAGAGTTACTCACTCAAACTCCAGCTTGCGCAGCTCTTTGACAGCTGGTACTCCTTCTGCTAAGATGGAATCTGATTGGCTGGAACTACAAGTAAACACAACACACACATGAGCAGCCGGACACATATAGTTTAGTTTGTATGTGTGTGACTGAGCGTATCTGTGTGTTTATGTGTGTGTGCGTGCGCCATATTACCTGTCCGACAGCCTCTTGCGCATATGTATGTTCACCAGCTTTGCCAGGTGCTCTATGTGACACACCTGTGTGACCTTCAGGGGGTGGATCTTGAATTTGGACACCGCCCCCTGTCGAAGCCCTTCTTCACCGCTCTGCTCCAGCTGCTCCCACAGGCTGATGACATCTGCAATGCATGCCCTAAAAGACACCCAGGGGTCGACACTGCTGTCAGTGGAATATCATCAGAGGCCAATGAAGGAATAAATAGCCCAAAAATGCAGCGTTCTCTTTGAGCACATCAGGGCAACTTATATTCTGTCAAGCTTTCCGTTCTGCTCAGCATGAAGTTACTTTTATAACTGTGGCAGAATTACATCTGAAATTCTTAATATTTTTTTGAAACAATGGGTCCTTAAATCCAGACAGAGCTTAACAAAAGCAGGTTTTTCATTTAGAGGGCAGCCAGCAGGTTAGGCCTAGTGTGATAAGTTTGATAAGGTAAGACCAGCCTCTTAAGTCATTTCCTTCATTCCAGCCCTGCAAACACACTGGTAAGCTTGGTATGTTTTCACTTTTAATACTGTGAATGACTAATACTGTGTTTGGAAACACTATCTATGGTAACACTGGCTGAGGTTGTTGGAGTGTAAACTTCCACAAATCAAATAAAGAACAGTGCAGAGATGCTGACTCTGACAGTATCCAGGATCGGCTTCCATGCAGTGGAGGAAATACTAAACAATAGATATGCAAGTTGTGAATGTGGCTTTTCTTTCTATATAACCTCACAAACTTTAATGTGGTTATTTGTGTGCTCCTTGTCCTTTGAATAACATGTTTACTCTTACTACAGCCCCACACTCACCGCTTTGGGGAAAACCAAAGCTTGACAGCCCTGTCCTGCCCTTATTAGGGCTGCTACACTATGACTGGACAATCGCTGTTTGGGAAAGAGGTTAACAAACTCAGTTGATACCAAGCAGCTTTTTGAGACGTGGACTGTAATCTGTACCTGTACGTGTTGATGTTGTTGAGCCCCGCCAGAGCTCTGAGTCCAGAGATATGTATCCCAGAATCCTCCAGATCCAAACAAAAACTTCTACCTTCAGTTCCACCCCTCTCCAGGACGTTCTGCAAAGCGAACACGTCCGATGGGTTGAGTGGAACTCCACGACATGTCAGGACGTCTGGAAGATTCGCTGCCAGGTGAGCAACTAATTGCGCACTGCCGCAGTCTCTGCTGCCATTAGCATGCGTGGTGCTTGCCTCATATACGTAGTGACAAGCCTCCAGGACCTGGGCAGGGCTCAGATCCCCATGCGAAAGACCTTCGAGGTGTTTTGTTACTATAGCCTGCTTGCCGACCAACATATCTCTAAATGCCGTCTCAGTGCACGAGTGAAGCCTCTGCAGCTCTGTCCTGTTGTGGAACAGGAGCCCAACTGCAAACCGCTGGGTGAGCTCGAGCTCCTCCCTCTGAGGCCGCCGCCGTGCCTTTGGGCCTGACTGGAAAGGAAGGGTCTGGAGGAAGGCGCGGTCTGATACAGTCCTTGGGGGTACAGAAAGCAGGAAAGAGTTAGTGAAATCCAGAGAGGGTGGGGCAACAAGGGACAATCTTTTTGTCAAATCATTCTCACAGAAACATAAAAGAAGACTATTTTTTTTTGATGAATCAAGAGACTTTTACCTCGACAGAGACAAATGGACCCCTGCCAGGTAACTCTGAAGGAAAGGGTTGGCCCACAGCAGGATGTGGTCATAATCTGCATCAGCGTTTTCAATGACCAACCTCCCTCTGTTTCCATTTATTTCTTTCTCTCCTTGTCCCGTTTCTTCTCTGTCTTCTCTTCCTCCTCCCCCCGTCTTACCGCTTGAGACAGCCTGCCTTGTCCTCAGGTGGTAAGACGAGAAGAGCCCTGTCCTGTAGCCGAATGCCTTGAATTTTGCGGATATGGTCCGTCCTCTGGGGAGGATTGAGGAGTTTGCTTTGACACCCTCCCAGGCCAAAGAACTCAGCTGGGACAGCATCTCTCTCTCCTCCGTTTGATCTGCTTCCCCACCAACACTCGTCACCTCCTCATCATCTTCTTCCTCCTTCTCCTTTCTTGTTGCCCGCCTTGCTCTTTGGGTGCCAGTTCGAGCCTTTGCTCTGGACCTAGTCTTTGCATTTCTGTGGCAGCTCTTCACTTGAGAAGTACCTGAGGTTTGTGTCTGGGTGTCTTCTACAGATTGTTGTGTTTCAGGTTCAGGCTGTGAGTTTGTGGTCTTACTGTCCTTTTCCATGATCAGACGAAGCACTTGATGGCAGAGCCCAGTTAAAGTTCTGGGCAGGACCTCCAAACTTTTGGACTGTTCTAAAACCAAGCAGACCAACCGACATAGTCCGGGGTTCCAGCACTGGAGCTGTAGGTAGCTGCAGTTTTTTAAGCAGTCCAAAGCAGACGCTCTGAGGGCAGGATCTGTGAAATACTGGGACAAATATGTCTCTACGTCCGTGGGGGTGAAGCCACACACCTCCAAATAGCTGTCCGTCCGCCGGAGCAGCTGACCAGCAGTGCTTCTTGGTCGGGTAGAGAGCAGAAGAGTGCAGCCTGGAAGGAGAACCCTCTGCAGGATGGCAGAGTATAACTGTCTTACAGTGTATGTCTGTGCTTTACTGTCTCTCTGCAATGAGGTCAGTAAGTCCTTTTCTAGAGTCTGGAGTAGAGTTTCGTAAACACGCAACTCGTCAAACCCGTCAAAAATGATGAGCACACGCTTAGGAGCTGCAAGGATTTGAGTGTACACTGCCTCTGGGTCCATGCAGGGGGGGGCAAAGGAGGATACGTTTAACAGGAGGGTCTGAAGGCTAAAGGTCGGCTCCGTTAACGTGAGCGCTTTGCCATCTAATAAGAAGACGAAGTCAAACTGTGGGATACAGTCTCTGGACCAGTCAAGACACAGCTTCCGGATCAGGGTGGTTTTGCCCATGCCAGCATTGCCAAGCAGCAAGATGGAGCGTCGGGGTTTGTCTCCATTTGAACCTTCGAAGATCTGAGTGGAAAAAGATAAACATATAGGTACAAGAGAGTTGCAACCATTTATTACACCAGTCATATAAACAAATCAAAATATTCTGCTTCATTGTATTGAATTTATTTGATAACTCTTTTTCTACCCAATGAGAGTGAAACTCTTACCTGACTTCGCTGCAACAAACTCTTTTGTCGATCTGTGTCTCCCATGATAACAAGCTCTTTGTTTGCATTTTTTCCGGAGCAAAGAATCTTTCGCTGGCTCAGTTGCACATCAATGTAGTGAGAGGTCAGGCTGAGGCCTGCCTCCATATCCTGGCAGGCTTGACTCATGTGTGCTTTGACTTCCTGGATATAGTCCTTTACAACCTCTGAAAAATAAACACAACTGTACACTGAACTGCCGCTCCATAAAGCATGATTTGTACTTTCAGGTCATTTTGGATAAAAGCAAAAGCGAGGGGTGAAAGCACGTGGCAACTCACGTGGAATGTCAAGGGCAGTGGGAGACTGAGGGAGAGGCGATTCCTTACACACAGACGTCTCTGAAATGCAACATGTCGTGATATTTTTTAACATGGGTAATTTATGCAGAAGGAGAAAGAAATGAGACATGTCCGGTACTCACCGATGCTGGGGGAGAGGGGTGAGGCACAGGCGGGAGACATTGCTTTGCTAGCGGTGTCTGACAAAGATCCTGGTGGGGATGAGCTCATTTGGACTGGCGCTACTGCACCGTCCACTACAAACACAAGAAAAGAAAAATTAAGAGCCTGCAGTCAGGTACAAGAAGTTGGTCGAGGGCGGTCGCTATGTTGCTGCTTAAAAGACAGAACCAAAACGGAAAACGTGGAAGTACATGACTCTGCCAGTATAGATCTCTGCAGACATGCACATGAAGAAGAGTTGGCACGCAAGCACACACACATGCACAACCCAAATGAAAGGGTTTTTTTTTACTGACCTGGGGAGAGAGGTGGAACTTGGCGTCTGCAGGGTGGTGACGCAGCAGGAACTGTATATGTGCAATAAACAGGAACACATGAAATGTTAAAAGAGTAATTTAACAGACATTTAACACAATAAAACAAATCAAATGGACAGAAACAAAATGCGGCAAATCTCATCTTCTGGGAAGCTTCTTCCAAGCACGTGTTGCTTCATGACTAAACGCGTATTGCAGTGCATCGCATGTCCTTTCTTAACACAACCACTAGGTCTGGTGGAGTGGAGACTTTAAACAAAAGAGGATCAAGTACTCTGCATGTCATGTTGGTTTGCCACCAGATACATAATTCCGCACAGACACAAAGTAGTCCCATCTGTCTGCTAGTACTATATGCTTAATGGGGTCAAAGTCAGCACAGGATTCAATTGGATTAAGACTGAAATTTTAGCAGAGAAACGTATGCAGACAAATGTAAAAAGCTTCTGGTAGACAACCCTTTTCAATTATTTCACATTCAAACAGAAGATCTGGAGTAGGTCTGCGACTGCTAATCACAGCTGGGTCCAGGCTACACTTGCAGATCTAGTTTTCAGGGCTATTAAAACTGCATATCAACAGAATCTGCACGTCCTTGACACAATCAACTCCTCTTGGACACAATGCCAACAAAAGCTGAACACTACAAGCTTCACCAACAGGACGTTTTACAGGGCTGCTCAGTTGGACCGCACTAGATTGAAAGGGGGCACCCAAAAGAACTAGCGTCTGTGTGCGTGAATACTTTACTTACCTAATATGTAAGTAGGTGCAGCAGCTGTATTGGGGAGTGGAAGTCTAATAACTGGAGGAGAGAGCCTCACTGTCTGGACAACCTGATATCCTGGATGGTCTGGGATGGTGATAAACTGAATGGAGGGATGCAGATGAAGGATTCTCGGTGGAGTGGTGGAGAGGCCCGTCATCTCTCCTGGACTTGACTCTGATCCCGTGTCATCGCCTGCGAAACAAGTAGCGACAACGTTCTTATCGTTCTTTGCCGACGGGCTCTGCTAACCTTGAGTGGTCCAAGAAATGGAAGCTGAGCGAGGAAAGCAAGCTAAAAGTTTAGTTTCCGAGGACACATCAAGGGGTTTCGCATTAAAGACTTTCGTATCTGTACACAAACGTGAAAATGAAAGCTAAGTGGTCAACAGTAGAAGACTGATTGCTGGGCTTACAACAGTGTACTTATAACAATAAACACCTCCTCTGAAAGGAGTTTTCATCATGCTGAGAATCAATCGGACATCTAAAAAGCAGCGTGTGAAGGAAGTCGGCGAGGTGAGAGTTCTTCTTTTGGTTCATCAGCATCACCTATTTTCTGACAAAGTCTAAATTAAACTTCCTCATTCTTGATTTGCATTCCGGTGCCATGAAGGAACCAAGTCAAGCAAAGCCAACCAACATCCCTCTAACTCGTGACTCTAATGTTACTGCTGCGGCCTCACACTGTTAGTCTTGACTGTAAAATGCCATTTAGTTATACAGTCAATTCTCATGTTGCGGTTCTGCTCTGAACACGACAGGTTACAGTACAGCTGCGTGCAGCATATTAGATGAGCAATTTACTGTGTACGTGCGCCAACCTGCGCTCTGTTGTGGGGTTTTATTCTTTCGCGATAGAAAAAAAAGACACAGAGCGTCAGGGTTTTACACCCGCTCGTCTCCACATTCAGCTCATTCTCACTGAAGCGTGAGCCCAGCGGAGCAACGGCAAATGACGTTTCCTGGGGAAACAAAAAGGCATGCCACAGACAACTGATATGATAGGAACCTATTCACAGGTGGGAACAGATTTTGGAGAAGTTCACCAACAAAAGCAAATTAAAGAATTAGAGAAATGAAGAAAAAAAAGATCTTGGCTACATACTGTAGTACCTATTCAATTGATATCATTGATTCATATATGATATTAATAACCCCTTTTTCACAACTGCTCAGTTTTTAGAAATACTGATGCAACCTTTCTTGTGCTTTTCCCGCAGCTCCTTTCATAACAGCAACTGGAACTGGAAGCAGAATTATTTTTCTTATCACATCTTTAAATGTTAAATAAACCCTTCGGTGTCCGTCTGTTCCCCTAAGAATTCATTTACAACACAAGCGTTAGAGACTTACCCTGGGCGACAGCTAGCTCAGCCTGCATCTCTTTGGTTTTTGGTCGACCTACAAGAGATGAAGAGCCAACATCACAACAAGCAAACTAAAAAACACTTGGCTGACCATTTGACCGTTGGTGTGGGGTCAATATAGCACCGACACAACACTGGGTTAATTTCACCCGGAAGCAACGGTCAGAAAACCAGCCAACAGTCATTTTGATCCAGTAACCCAACGATAATATAAATATACCACAAACAAACACCCCGTTGGTGTTAGGTAAAGTTAAGCATCAGTGCAATACTGAGTCACGCAATGTGTGAATCAATGGCTGGAAAAGCGTTTTATGTGTACACTGCATGTGTATCTTCGGAGAAAGTGCCGCTTAAAGGATCAACTGTTTCGCAAGTTTTAGTTCCTTAACTACAAATAACAACACAGATTCTCTGTGCACCTATTCCAAACTTGACCGCTGCTGTGAACTAGTTTTTACAATTACCGTAGGCTGTCCTGAAGATTTGGCTAATACATTCACCTGGACTCTGTTTTGGAATAAAAAGGCTATATAATTTTATCTGACAAACAGGGCACCAATGAAACATTCGCTGCGAGACGGACAGATTGCATGTTTCACAGTGTCCCACATTTGAAGCCACAGTGTCACAAGCAGTTACCTGGCAGTAACCCAAACAGTGTGGGTAGCTCACCTGCTGCTCTCCGCCTCTTTGGCCTAGATGGTGTGTTCTCATCAGTGGCCCTTTGTGAGCGGGGAACTGGAGGGGAAAATTATAAAAAGAACATGTAAACCTGCTACACAGGCAAGCAAAGCTGATGCATTTGGTTCAGGCTTGCAGAACGTTGTGGCCTTAAATCTGAAAATGAAGTTTTACATGACAAAGAGGTGATGAGGACATTTGTCACTGAGCTGCAGTCAGTAGGTTCTAGTTAGCGGCCGGTTATCTACCTCTGGGTCTCTTTCTGCTGTTACTCGTTTTGTCTGTTAGTTTGTCCTTCTGCCTCTGCTGGTGGTTGTCTGGGGGGCTGGGCAGCTCTGTTGGCATGGGAACATCACCTGAAGTGCATGAAAGAGGAAGTAAAAGAGTCAGTGAAGCAGCTAGCAAAACAGAAATGGTTGTTATTCACATCAATTTTAGTACTGAACTGAAGATAATGGCAGTGAGGCGTGTGTCTCCAAACATGTTCAAGTGCAGCACGGGGTAAAACGTAGGGCAACTGTGCCTTGAAGTGTTAACCGTTGTGTTTTGTGGCCACTAGCATTACTTCCTTGCTCTTTAGGGACACAGAGAGCCTGCTCTGCTCTGTTTGTAATTCCAATTTTTATCATCACATTTTCTTTTCTTTTCCACTCACTTCATTAAAACCCAACATGTAGAAAAGAACTGAATTAACCCTAACCCTTCTCAATGTGCGAAAGATGCTAAATCCCCCATAAAACATTGT
Organism: Chelmon rostratus; assembly: GCF_017976325.1. Classification (NCBI taxonomy): domain Eukaryota; kingdom Metazoa; phylum Chordata; class Actinopteri; order Chaetodontiformes; family Chaetodontidae; genus Chelmon; species Chelmon rostratus. Next base: position 15,855,889 of record NC_055674.1, on the reverse strand, counting down.
CATTGCAACAAATGTTTTATTTTTTACATATTATATTATATGAATACTCCTTAAATTTGCCAAAAAGTCATTCACAGACAGAGAAATGCACAGAATGGCATCCCACACAGTGATGTTATTCATGCCTGGGGTCAGTCAGGGAATGTGGACACGTTGTAATATTTAACAAAAGTTCACTATTATGTTTTTTCTCCTTCATCACCTGCTATGCATGAGAGGAGGAGGTCCTTATTGCAGGTGTTGAGTTCATCTTCGCAGGTCAACCATGGATCGCCAAAAAGCACATCAGCATCTAGGTAAGAATCCGGTGACAATAGATCAAGCCCTGTGTTCACGTCCACTTGTGTGTCATCACACACTGAACACTGTGAACGAATGCATATGTGTGCAGAGGTTTGGTTACAACTTACCCACTATCTTCCCCAGGTAATCTTCATTCAAGAATTCAGATAAATCATCTACGACACACATAATGAACATAATGAACGTCATTCAGATTCAAACCATTTAAATATCACAATTCATTGGACCAGCCAGTCTATTTTTGGGGCTGCTTTTCCAAAATCAGCGACTCTCAATTCTAATGTTTTAGCATTTTATGAATATAAATCATAACAAGAAGAAGGCTGCAATAGTGGAAAACATCCCATTCATACAAGAACACTGGATCTGAATGACCAGGAAGAGCACAGCAAGCTTTAGCCCCCATGTCGTGCAGGATATGTGGGCTTCTTTGCTACCTTGGACCTCACGCAGCTAAAACTGTTAATATAAATGAATGTAGTAAAACGTTCAAAGTTACACATTTAGCGGTTGGTGGCGGGGGTTATAGATGTGGTTACAGACACTTGGCGATTTATTAATTTTTAACAGGGTGGATGGTGTGTTAGTGTGTCTCTATGATCCTCTCAGTCATCCGTGGCTACACACACAGACTTGAGTATTTACAGTGTGTAGTTGAGAGAATATTATAAATCCAAGAAGAAACTGACAGACGGGCGGCCCTGAGAGAAAAAAGGTGCAGTTACAAATCCATCTGCTACTTCAGCACCACAGACAGCACCATGGATCTATCAATACACAGCACAGTTAGGCTGCTGGTAACCCCCCTCATCCGCCCTCAAGACACCTACTGGTTACAGAGGTAGAGAACACCACCTGCAGACCAAGTCTTGAGCCAGTTCTTCTTCACTGGTAAAACTAGTGCATGAACACCAATAATGGTGCCTTTCAACCAGCCTGTTATTCATCTTGGTGCGTCTTTCATCTGCTTCTTAATGGGCTCATCCCGTTTTTGAATAAAAAGATTTTACACCCGATGCACCATTAGTTTTATGAACAAACCAAAGTACCTTTCCGTGTTGATTCATGCAGATCCAGAAACAGCACTAACCTGGTAGCTCTCCCAGGTCAGGGAACATGCACGGGTCCTGGTCCACTTCCTGCATCTTGGCAACTGGTAACACAGATAAAATGAAATAAATGAAGGGAAGAAATGAAGATATTGATGCATGGCGACTGAGAGCACGGTGCTGTACTGAACGAGCACTGACGGCAACCTCTTGACCTGCACAGATTAGCAGTGAACAGAAACGTCACAGACTGGCCAGCATTAGATGAGAACATGTCTTGGTGAGTGCTGTTGCAGCCAGAGCAATTTTCAATTAACACCATTAACATTTTCATATTAAGCTTCAAACACAATGTCACTGTTGTTTCATTTGCTGCCTGTGCCGGACTGTGCAGGACCATTGTGGTCCAACTGAGAAATCCCACAACCTGGTACAGTCTCTCCCTGCACAAAGACACGAAGGACACGGCAGCTGTACCAAACAAGCTGAGGAAAACAGTCCCATAATAAGAAACGCACGTTGAAATATCCCAGTTTACATAATATTAGGTGTGTATTAGGTGCTTTGGCAGGATTGGAGCAGTTTTCTGTTTATCCCAGTGATTTATTGGATTAAAAATATCACACAACATAATCATAGTCATATTATTTATTCCCCAGACTCAGAAAGCTTTCACAGTTGATCATCAGACACAGGACAACAACCAGGAACCAGGAAATTACCACTTAACGCTCTGTTAAAGAGGCAGCTTCAGAGGGTAAAAAATCAGCTACACTGTGACGTGCAACAGCCTTCGTTTGAGGTCAACCTCTGTTGCCTCTCTCACATCAGTTTCCTGTCACCTCTCTAGTGGCAGTATGAAATTAAGCCGTAAAAATAACAAAACATTAATAAGTAGAAGTATCTGTAAGAGACAGCATAGAAAGGTACGAGGAAGTAAGACTGGATTCTTTGTTTGGTGTTGGCACTCGGAGACGTGTGCGACAGCGTTGCTGCAAGTGCTGCTGATGCTGTTTATTTCGATTATTCAACATCCCTTCAACTTCATTTAGAGTGCGTCTATACGTGTGTTATTACAGCGTCCTGCTTGAAAGTGAAACTAAGGCACCGTGTAAACAAGCCTGGCGTAAATCAGATGATGATTTGTGCGAGATGTGGCATTAAAATCCGCACTGAAATCATAAGCTGGTGAATCCACTAAGGCTGGTTCTCATTGCATAATGCAGAGTACATCTTTGTACAGTGGGTGGTAAATGTGGGATTATATCAGAGACCAGCCCCGACTTGCCATGCAGACCTTGACCACCGTCAGCTTGCTTGCTACATCCCTACATCCTGCTTCATCTTGCACACATCCAGCAAACTTAACAATGAAAAACTGTTCTGTCGAAAGTGTCCCCCCCCCCCCCCTTTTTTCTCTCCTTCAGTTTAACTCAGCCTAACATAAAGGCCAAGCTATCATAGTGCACTAAACTGTGTCTAATTTTAGCCAATCGAGAAAGATAGGGAAAAGTGACTTTCACCACATGCCCGCCGATGTGAATGTGAATATTTTGACTTTGTTGGTGTCGGTTAGACGGTTCTCAGGCCCACCCTGAGCACCCAAAGGGCTGATCGTTTCAACCAGACAGCCTCAGATTTCTTTGGATGATCAAACTGTGATGACCAAACTTTAAACAACGAGCTTTGAAACGTGGACAAAAGAAGGAGCTTTAAATTGCTTGTCTTGAAGACTCGTTAACCTGGCTTCAATTAAACATTAAATATTAATAACGAGCACAGCATGGGGACCACCCGGATTTTACAATCAACTCTGCACAGTTCAACAATGTTGCACTTCCTGTCCTGCCCAGTGCAATGGCAGGTATCACATTTCAGGTATCATTGGCAGTAGGTTATGGTTATATAAGCCAGACACACACCCTAACTAAGTCAAACTCACCATAACTCTGCCTGCCAAATCACTAACCTGCTTCATCTGGACTTTCAACTCACATCTATGCTCAGACTTGCGCCATGACACAATTAATCTCGATGAAAATTTGGACTTGTGGCCTGCACCCCCCCCCCCCCCCCCCCCCCCCCCCCCCCCCCCAAGCCCGGTGTTCGTGAGTGTTTTTTTTTTTTTTTTTTTTTTTTGGGTGCTGCAAAAGCATTGGAAGTCCCCCCAAATACCCGGCTTTCACTGACTCCCCCCTGACAACAACCCCCTCACCTCATGCGTGTATTTTGCACATGGAGGACATGCTGGACGGTAGACCCCCCACATAAGCCACTTCACGTGCGTCATTGAGTCTAGTCGCCTTGTGATGGCTGAACGTTTGTAAAATTCATACAAAACATCGCTGTTAAGAGAAGTGTAGACTCCCATCAACCGGATATTAACCGTTTGGGCATGATAAAGGTTATATGAAGACGGAAAGTATCAGATTGCAAAATTAACCATTTTTTTTGTAAACTTTTTATTTTATTTTATTCTGCTTATTTAACGATGAAGGGGGGAAAACTTTACCCCTGCGTATAAATAAGCAGCCGAAAACAACCTGAAATCATTACATAACGCCGTAAATACACGAAGAACATGTAGATGAAAGGAAAGACGGCGGCATCCTTCCCTATCAGTGCTTGCGCACTTTGGATAGATGCGCCCAAACCGCCTGGTCAGAGCCGGGGAACCACTCACCTGCCGGGCCGGCCTCACTGGATGATGCTCAGGTCTTCCGTCCTCCTGCTGTGTGATCCCTGGGCGACAAACTCGGTCAACTAAGTCACAACATCTACCGCCTACATAGATGCACGCATACAGCATGTCCTGAGGCGAACTCGGTGCGCGCAACCTGCTCCCTCCGACAAGCTTTTGCTTTCACTTTGCCGAAACGCGCCTGAAGAGGAGCCAAACTTTGCAAGACGGGATGAGGGGCTGCAGCAGCGGGTTGTGTCTGGGACAAACTGCAGTTTCGGTTTGTGTCTTCAAAAATAAAAGGAGAACAACTCTCCCTCTGGATGTGGAGAGCCAACACCTGCCTCATAACTCACCTTTTAAAGCAGCTGCTGGAAGCTATTAATTATTACTACCAACCCTTCAGTTAATGTCAGATTTAGTCTCAGATATGTGAGAATATTGGTATTATTATTATTATTATTACTGTACTGTTGTTATTAGGAGGTCTGTCCCAGGTCAGCTTATGACACTTGCCTCTTTCCATCACTTTCCTGCATGAGGTCCTGTTTGTTTTACTCCCACAGTATTTTCCCAGTAAGGTGCTTTCCACTCTCTTTGTGTTGTTTCTGTTTCAAACAGTCTGATTTTGAATATCACACTGGTTGAGCTCAGCTCGACCCCCGGTACAACACGTGAAAAACACCATCACACACTCGTCCTGAAGGAGGAAGCGCTGGGTGTTTTGGTTATTTCTGGTGGAAAGTACCTGGCCTACCTGTTCACCAGCACCAAACTGATGAGCCTTGTTCTGCGCCACGCTGCCACACAGGCTCATACCATGAATACCTGCTGCTGTGCCAAGTGACACGATGCTGCTACAGTGTTTCTCTCAGAAACCAGTGGGTGTGCGTGAAGACACACACACTCACACAGACACACAGTCAATGCTGGCAAATATGGGGGAGCAAGGAAAGGGAAGAGGTTACAGATGGTGGGAGGAAGCAAAGACAAAGAGAGGGGCAGATGAGTGAAATTCTTGAGAAAGGTGTGTCGCTTTAGAGCAAAACTGTTGATCTTGCTGTGATTTTGTAGGTGTGACAGCGTTACTAGTACTGGGGAATAAATGCAACAAATTGCCGATAATTGCTGGCAGTTACAGATTAATAACCTTTGACTGAGTGGACAGAGGCCTGAGCGGCGACACCCATACGGAAGAAAGTCAAGCTCCGCCCGTGTGGCTGAGTCCTATCACAGCCATCTCCACAGGGACAAACCTCATCTGGGCCGCACATTCTTGCCATCTCTGCCATGATAGCAGTTTTCCCACAGCAAATTCCATCATGGCTGCTCGGTGTCCACGTCACCTCAGCTCGCATTGCAAACATCAGCTGTTTGACCCTGAAGCCCAATCTGTAACTCTTCAAACGGAAAACTGAAGCTTTATCAAGCTCAAACTGTTGTTCTTTTTACTCAGTTACATGTATCTGACAGCTTTGTTTACTCGTTCCATACACTTTAAACAAGTTTTTGCTCACAAAACATATGAGGAGCTTCTAGAGTTCTGTGTTTTGTTATAAGTTAGTGCAACTAAAATGATCAATTGACCTAAAATTAAGTGGAAACGATTTTGGAACATTTCATGCTTCCACCTCCACACCTCCTCCTTGTGAGGTTTGGACAAAACAAGCATTGTGAAGGTGTCACTTTGGGATCTTTGCATGAGTAAAAGTAACATAATGATGTATTTTATAAGAGTATAACAGTCACAGAGAACATTCTTCTGCATTGAGTACATTTTCAGTTCTGGACTTTTACTTAACAGTACTTTTCAGTGTGGTATTATTATTCCTTGAGGCTCTGAATACTTTCTCCACTCCCTTTTTTTGGCCTGAGAATAACTCAAAATGAAACTGAAAGTAAGTCACACCCTAACCACCAAATCCTCACCGGGCATTTATCCACAACAAACTAGCCGTGACTGGTCATGGAAGGCACATGTCCAATGCAAGGCTGACATTTATTTTGGGACTTTTTTGTTGGAAAGCAGGAGAGCAGGGCACACGATGTGAGTGCAAACTTACCCCAGTGTGAATCCAGCCTCTCCTCATCCTCTTTATTCTCACTGAAGCCTGTCATGCTATCAGTGCTGCACATTTTTGCACCATAAGCATCCCTGAAAACATTTTCCACGCCGTCATTAGTGTTTGAGTACAATGAGTGATCTTGTGCCTCAGTATGAGGGTCCTTAGGCATACAGGGAGAAAGTAAATGTGCAATGCCTTCTCTAAATCCTGGAAAGCCACATTGTGTATCGCCTGTCAACGAGAGCAGGTCCTCTGTTGTGTCTGTCATCCAGCAGACGTCGAGATCGCCGACAAGCCCATCAGTGATGTAGTTTGTGTCTCTTGCTGGACAGGCTTCAACAGGTGAGGCGTTTCTCGCTGCTCCAGAGAAGCTGAAATGATCCGTGTTCAATCCAGTCGTCGCCACGCCGTCGCTTGTAGGTAAACCGAGGCCTTCTGGTGTGTCGGCGGCTCCTCCTGCATCCAGTGTGAACTCTGGGTCTATAATCTCTGTACAGTAAAAGCTATTCGCACAAAAATCTAGTGTTCTGCAAGCGATTGCAAGTTCTGTTTCCTCTTCCATATTCAAAGCAGGGCATCGAGAGTCGCTGCCTGTGGCTGAGTTTTCACTTGTTGAACAGCCAGTCGTCATACAAGGCACCAGGGGCAGCAACATGCTCCGTCCTCGGTCCCAGTGCTGCCACAGAGGGACAGCTATCTTTCTGGCTGCCTCCTCTACCTGCTCTAGCCACTCCCTCTCATCCTCTGAATTCCCCTCATTTATTCTTTCATTATCACTTGCTGGCTTCTGCATTGATTCTGCACCTCTCAGCAGTTCTGTTACTTCTTCATCTAATGCGAGCCTTCTCTGGAAGTCATGTTCTGTCTGTGAAGAGAGGAGCCTGTGATTGAGGTAGTGTTCATCCATCACTGGTGGGTGCGTTTTTGGCCCGGACCACGCGCCGTCCTGTCCATCCACTGGTGATACAGACTCTGGTCCTGCGTGGACGTGGTCACCGGCAGCAGAGTCTCTCCAGACCTGGCAGAGCTGACCTCGGTTGGGTCGCTGGTCAGATCCCGGTGAACTAATCGAACCAGATTGACAAGCTGTTTCGGCCGGAGCCGGCTCGGGCGCCATCCCCTCAGTAAGTCGGCGCAGACTCAGGCTCTTGCTGTAGGCCTCTGAAACGATCCGCTCCTCCACCAAACCCTCCAGCAGGGCTCGGATCTCATCAGGAGAGGCCCAGGTCAGACCCAGCCGCACCAAGTCCAGAACCTCCTCAAACTGAGTCATGACGACGACGTCTGCGCCCCGGACATTGTTGTCTGGCATGCACTTGTAGAGATGATTGACTTTTATTTTTTTTAAGGAACAAAAACGATGTTGGTCAGGAGGCGTTCCCATTAAAAGAAGGAGGTGTTTGCGTGGTTTAGGGGAGGTCTGTATAATGAAAAGTTTCTTTTTTTTTACGTGTGAATGCACATGAGAGGGGCTTTAACGGCCTGGAAGTAGAGACGTCATTATAATCAGGAGGTGAGGTTACATAACGCCTACACAGGCTGAAAGTCACTCCTGTTGTCTAGCCACCATTCATTTTCTTTAAAGGTGCCTGATATTTTGCTGTTTTTTACATTAATAGTGTCAAACATACACATGCTGCTTTTTGTTTGATTTACACACATCGTTTTAAGTGCAGAATCAGACCGCGCATACTTCTCAAACCAAGAGGAACATTATTCCAGTTTGATGAGTTATTGTGTTTCACTGATTTAGGGAGTTTTTCTTTATGTAACACAAGACCACAATAGAGGGACTACATTTCTGTATTTCCCTAAAACTCCTCCACCATTCCATACTGAATTAGTCATGATTTACCGGTTTTCAATCACAAACATTCAGCAAATCCACTCATAACTGAGCACTGATACACACTATCCTCTCTCCTCCACTTCCTACATGACGCTTTGCCACTATAAGTATTTAGTTTAGTATTTCAGTGACTAGAACAGGTTTGGCTAAACAAAGCCGTATTGCCATGCCCGATATTCACCGTGCCTCATTTGCTTAGTTTCACCTCAGCCACACCCTCTGTAGCAGTTATAGTTACACTATGCAGATCTTCCTGAAAAACGTATGCATCTCCTGCCTTCTGCCTCTAGTTTCTTATTATTTTGCTGTGTTCGGGACGTTTCTGGGTGTCAACCTTTTGGTTAGTTGGTGTGTAGCCCCCAGGCAATAACAGCGCATAAGGTGTGAGGGCGGGACTCCTAGCAACCAGGTTACATGGCTGTCTCCGTATCTCCCCTCTGCTCTATGTCTGTGTCATGGATATATGCTTGCTAAAGTGCTCGGGGGACATAAACATTTGTTGGTGCTCACTGGGGTTAAGAGCTGTTGATTTTAAAATAGTGAACACTGCCTCTGTAGATGGTTTCCTGTGTACTGAACCATTTAGGGGTCACAGTCTTTCATTGCTTCAAATTGTTTGATGTATTCTAGCAAATTAAACTGATTTTGACCTTGCACTTCTGACTTTTACATGTATATATACATTTTTCTACATAAACTGAATTGCTTGAAATGGAAGAAAGTCACACTTTTACAACTCAACAGACTGCAACCATGCAAACATAAAATAACTGTAGAGCTACATAACTAACACTGCGTGTGGCTGCTGTTGTTTTGTCTTAGCAGGATGCAAATGCAGTTTCACATGTGTTTTTTAAGGAACTACGACTACGCATGTCAAAGTACAAGGGAGAACGCTCATAGCTGTAACCGCACGCACGCACGCACGCACGCACGCACGCACGCACGCACGCAGACAAATAAAACATGGTGCCAAGACCCAGGGAAACTTATTACAACAAATACTACAAACATGTTTTCTCAATTAGTCTCTGATTTATAAACAGATACATCCGGTCGGTGAAGAAAATTAAAACCCACCATGAGCCAAATGTTGGTACATTTTGCCTGCAGCTTTTCATCATTTTTTTTTTCATGAATTTTTTTTTAAATTCACTGTACATGTCCTGAAAAAACAACAACAAAACATCTACACGGCTTGAAAGGTCAACGTATACGTACACTCTCCTCATTTCAAATGTGGAATGATTGCAATCACAGCGACAACAGAATCAAATGACGAGTTGAATTTTCATACCATGATGATGCTGTGCTTTGTATTTAGAGGACTTGAGTTTAAATCCCACTGATGGTGGGACTGACTACTGATTCACTGTAACCAGAGACAATGAGGGTCACAGACACGACTCTGTCCTTCACCTTGTAGGAAACGGTTAACTGTTTGACACTTTCGCTTGATTTACTACTTGATTTCTTAACTTCCCCAAACACCAAACTGCCTACTTTAGCACAATGGGTAGAGTTTTAGTGCTTTTCATCAACCATAAGAACTGCCGGCATATACTAATGTCTGATGTATCACAAGATCCACATCAGTCTCATTCATAAGCAGAGAACCTGTCCTTTAACATTGCAGAAAAGTCTATTTTTCTCATAGTCACAAATTCCATGAAAGGACCAAAAACAATTATGAATTGAAGGCTGAAGTATTGCCTGTGTATCCAAAGACTCATATAGTTTCCTACGTGCTGTAGAGCTCCAGTGGCGTCCAAAATCAATTAAATCATATAACTGAACTGCACTGTTACACGAACAGACAGGTTCCCTTGTTGTGATGAATCCCAAATACACAGTCCAGCTGCCATGATTACTCAATCAAACACCAAACGTGTCTTAATCTGCAGCTGAAAATAGTACCTGACAAAAGAATATTGCCGGCTTTATCTTTCAGGATGACTTATAAAACTGCTCGGACTGGTGGTTTGAAGTTGTTGTTTTTTGAAACGCGACCACTGAGGTTCAAACTTCGGCCAAAGTGCTTCTGTGGATACGACCACTCATCATTATAAAGCTGTAATTATTTCTAAATATTTATTGAGGTGGAACTAGTCCCAATTATATTACAATTAAATGATAATGGAAGATGTTGAGATAATTCTGGCAGGCTTTTGGTGAATTTTGCATTATTAATGCTCTTTGTGGTCCTCTGTACGTTTCTTATTCAGTAGCTCGTCATCATGTGATCTGTCCGGTCTTGTGGTCCAATATGGCCTCCATCAGAGTGGGGTCAGGTGGTGCTCTGCTCCTCTGTCACACGGTTGGAACAGTAGTCCTGAATACCTGATGGAGGAGAGAGAAGAGTGATGATGATGAAGATTTCCAAGGACAGCAACAAACAAATATACCTGTTATTAAAGAACATTGCGTGTATTTTCTTTTTAATAACTGCCTGTAAACACTCTGGGTGAATTATCCAAAACACAAACTGCATTTGATTCCTCAACTTTATCTCATGATGTAAGTACAGTTATTGAATTTCGATCTCTGCATCTTCCGCTTTAGTCGACTGCTTCCCATTTGCAAAGCGATCACTTCTTCTTTCTCAGTATTTAATCAGGAATTGGGACATCAAGTAAACCATCTAGTCATCAAAAATACTGATGGACTTCGCTGGAAGCCAAAATATATATCTGTATGTACGTCAAACGCCTTTACCCAGGAATGTAGCAATAATAATAGGTGGCAAAACAGCCGCTGGAAACACTTGCATATGTAATCCTGGAAGCACTCACTCTGCACAATACTCTGGTAGACTTCAGCAGCAGGAGAGTCAGGTACTTCATTGAGGAAAGACCTGCCCTCGTCACAGCTTCGTGCTATCCTCGGGTCTAGAGGAACCTTTCCTAACAGGGGTAGATTAAGATCTGCACACATCCGCTCAGCTCCCCCGCTGGTGGGAGGGAAGATCTGGGATGTGTTCTACAAGAGAGGGGACAAGAAAAAAATCTAAGTTATTAATGCATTTTCAGATTGTGTGGACCCTAAATTACATAGGATCTAAGATACTATGCTGTTGAAATCCATCATAATTTTGTATAATTTGTTCTGTGTTGTCAGTATCATCAACAGTAAGTGTCTCACTTTTCAACATTTGGTTTATGTCTGATGCAAAATTCATTGTTTTTCAGCTACTCCCAGTTCACAAACTGGTTTGTTACTTTGAAAGGCTTTTTTTCCTTTATATGTAGGTGGCTCACTTCAACATACACACCATTAATTCCATCAGCTGTGATAGAACATATTCACCGGCAAACATTTTATTTCTGCCAAAAACTAGACTAAAACGAGACAAAAAGTAACCTGTAATAACAAGAGCAATGAAGAAATGTCTAACATTTTTCATAACTGAATGCAAACTAAATGTTAATGATCAAAAAGTTGGGTTAGTCCCATAGCGCATATATTAGCTCAACAGCATCTTTCATTTGACCTTTCCTATCTGATTCAAATGTCACATGCAACATTTTTAATGCAGACTTTCTCTTCTAATTGTGCGGTCTCCAAGCCAAACCTGAGATAACCCTGATGACATCATCAGGTTGCATCATCAACACACAGGAGACAGGCTGGAAAACCTAAAAAAAAACCTGAGCTAATTCAAACTGAAAGGGAAACACGTTTAAACAGCTATCTATCTCTTACTGCTTAACACAAGGCTTGGCACCAGGAGTTAAAAATACTTCAGCTAAAACAAAAAAAGTGGCTTGACCGAGCAGCTTTAATGCTTCTTAGCAGTCCTGACTTGCTTTGCTGTAACAGATGAAGTGATCTCTGGTCACATTGGTTCTAATGGGCTTGCCAAACCTGCTGCAGTTCTACTTCAGAGCTCTGTTTTCATTGCTGTGTGTGTTCTGTGGTTGTTTGGCAAAACTGTCCACTTTCCAAAGCTCTTCAGTCGAGCTTGGGTGCCCAACAAGCAGCTTTCACAAGACCACATTCTGACAGAGACAGTGTTCTGCACGCAAGTTCTGTGGTGAACGAGCTGATAGCCAAGAAGCTGAAACCTCATTCAGAGGGAGAACTTATGGAGTGCACTGTTGCTGCTGTGAAGCTGCTAGAACCAGACAAAGTGAAATTGTTCCTAAGTGTCAGTTTGTCTGGAATAATTCTAGAGATGAAGGAAAACCTGATGAAACTCAGTGACAGCAGGTGTCTCTGTGCTTTGACCTTCATGGTGGACATTAACCAGGTAGCTCCCAGAGTTGAACCTCAAGCTCCAGCAGCTGCTCAGCTCTCTGCTTTCACATGAGAAATCAATTGAATTGAAATTAAAGCTGTGGGAAGTGCAACTGGAAATATGAATCATTTCCCTGCTCTGCATGAATAAAAGTCTGGCATGACATCTGAATATGCTGCAGAGTGGGAAAACTCCTTCAGGCCTTTGGCAGAGTTGTGTTTCCGTACAGTGACCAGTGAGGCCTGGCCTCTTATCAAATACAGTGTTCCATATCTCTATATCATTGAGCACACCAGCAAGAGGATGAAGCCTCTCACAAGCACTGGGAACTTTTTTGAACTGTGACTCATGTAAAGCTACTCCAGAATAAAAACACAGAGCATCGCTGTAGATGCACATGTGCATCAGTCAATGACCTTGCATGAAGGACAAACGAAGCCGCTCATGTTCTCCACCACTCCGATGATCGGCAGCTTGACCTTCTGACAGAACCGGATCTCCTTTCGTACGTCCTGCAACGATACCTCCTGGAGAGTCAAAGAGAGAGAGAGCAGAAATGGAAATAGGCGAAAGACAAAGGCAAATAGAGCAGGGAAAGAGAGAGGATATCGCAGAAGAAAGGAGAGAGGGGGAGGAAACAAAGACGCTGGTGGTGAGAGCGAAACAGAAAGGATTAGCTGAGATTGTTTTCCCTTCCCTCACAACTGCTGTTATGGTTCATCATGGTTTATGAGGGCTATCGAGCCCTCATACACCAAGCTCTTCTCTTACACATTAAGAGCTTGGACCCTCGTCTCTTGATATCGTCCAGACTGGCTCATTTGCTTGGGTAATTCCAGCCTCTTGTGTGGTTAGTTTTGGTTAAGTGAGAGCTGATGGAATGAGGAAGTGATTCTCCTGCTGTCTGACCTCATCTGTCCTGGTCTAAATTTAAGTATCAGGAAGTGTTTGCTCGAATGAAGTCTTTCACCGTGTATAGTAAAAACTGATTTGGGGACACGCATTGGACAGGGACAGGACATTACAATACAGTGTGGGATACAGTCAGTAGAATGTAGAGTACTACTGACAAAATGGGTGTAATTCAGGTGAAAAGGCCTGGGTCTGGGTCAGAAAGCAGGAACACTGGAGCACTGTGGAGCACGATGTCAATGTGTATGTATGTGTGTGTCTGCAGGTCTGTTCTGTTGCAATGGCATCAGATTTTTTCGGTGCCCATTTAGAACACACACCCATCTAATGCTTAAGGTGTGTCCTTGTGACACAAAGAAGAAGTCCTTAACAAACCAGTTGTGAAGGATTGGGCCCTCGCCAACTAAAGCCCGACTGTACTGACGGGCTAATGATTAAATAGGATAGGTTGCCATATTGTAGTTGGATGACTGCAGAGTCTTAGAAGCAGTTACTCATGAATGACAATGTAAAAAAAAGTTGGAAGAGGGAAACAGCAGCTGTTTTGTTATGGCTTAGTGTCACATTTGAATTACCTTCCTGGCAATTGTTCTCCTGCGTGTGCAGAATGACTATTTTACAATAACAAAATGTATTTAGTGGGAACATGATGCCAACTGCACAACATATTTCTTCCATATCTCAGAGAGAACTTTGATATTGTGTATTTGTACTGTGTCTGCAACATGCTCACTTCTTATTTTGTATTTTTTATTTTCCATTGCCTTTGCTGTTTGCTATTTTTATTGACGCTGCCTGTAACACCAAATTTCCCCAGCTGGGGATAAATAAAGTTGATCTTATCTGATCACTGTTTCAGACTGTTCCTACTCTATTGACACGTGGTTATTATAATGTCGTCGAGCTCAGGTGACTGACCTCTTTCTCTCAGTCTGCCTCGTGTGTTTACACTTGACAGAATTATTAATGAGTGGTAACTTACTGAATTTAGCTGTGGGTTTAACATGTAGGCGGAGAGACGACTGGTGACAGTCACTGCAGTGGTAGAGCGAGGGGTTTCCCAGTTAAGATAAAATGATCCCACACTTTCCCTAAAACTCTTACAACGTAAACGAAAGGACCACTGAGACTGCTTCTAATATTTGCTGTTGCAAATTCTAGACAGAAATTCTTAACTAAAGGACATACCAACAAAACCTTTTTTTTTGTCTAGAAAAACAGTGTTAGTGTAACTGTGATTGAAATATAGTTGAGTCAGAAAGAGGCAGCGATATCACCAGTCCCCTGGAGCGCAGCGCAAACATCATAGCAATAGCAATGTTGCGTTTTGAGTAAAGGTTGTGATTGTAGGTTTTTAGCCTGCTAGCGGCTCTCATTCTCTGTCCGCTACATACCATCTTTGTGGCTATTAGTGTCACTCTTACTATCATGATTAGTCATTAGAGTTACACGAAACCAACCGGCTGAACGAACAACTCCAGGTGGCTGAAAGTCATTCTGGGAAATGTAGGACATCACCAACTGAAGACCGAGTAGTCAAATCAGGTGAAGTAGACACTGATGGTATTTCAGGTTGGAATTTCCCTTTACAGTTGCTGGAAATGCTACTAATATTACTGCAGTTAACGGTCACAGGTTAGAAGTCTGAGCATGTGTGTGTGCTACCTGTGGTGTGGTGATGATGACAGCTCCATCGACGCTGGTGGAGCTTAGGTACTGGACGATTGACAGGTGTTCGTCAGAGGTGCCAGGGGGCGTGTCCACAATGAGGTAATCCAGGTCCCCCCAGTCAACATCCCTCAAAAACTGCTTGATCATCCCTGATTTTAGACAAACACCAGACAAGTTACAGTGTTGTGACGTTTGGAAGAGTCTGAAAACACACACACACACACACACACACACACTACCATTCTTCTTGGGTCCTCTCCATATCACAGCATCATCAGGGCTACTGAGCAGGAAGCCGATAGACATGACCGCCAGGTTGTCTTCCACATACTGCAACAGCCACACACAGACATATAAACTCTTGTCATATAAGCAGTTTATTTAAAGAACTATGACACTATGAACGAAAGCTTGAAAAACTTGAACTGACTGACCACAGGAGACCAGCCTGAGCCACTCTGGTGAACCTGTGAACAAGAGGACAGGTCAATAAATACTGTAGTAGCTGTGAGTAATTTATGAGGAAAGGATCAAACAAAATGAAGAGTTAATTTCTGCTCACAACTCACCTGTTCCCCCTCTAAGCCCATGATTCTAGGAATGGATGGACCACAGATATCTACATCTAGCAGGGCAACCTAAACATGGCAAGAAGAGTAAAACAAAGACTCATTAGTCTCCAGTGTGACAGGCTGAAATGATCTTAAAATTAGACTCTTCTTTGTAATCCTGCACAAATGTCTACAACAGGCATTCATGACACTTCTCAAGCGCTGCACTGAGAATTTCTTGGCTGCGTGCTACAAAGTGAGACTTTATGACTGGCTAAAGGCTCGAAGTGACCTGAAGGCCGGAGAGATAAAACTGGACAGCAGGCTGGAACCACATTCTTTGTATGGCAGCATCTACATGTGTGGCTGAATGTGGTTTTAGCAGAAGCAGAGACACTTTAAGGTCCAGCCTAAATCTGAACAGAATGGTGCTAAGCTGTGGTTTAGAACAGGTTTAGTTCGGTAAAATGCAGCTGCATACTAAGCTGAACCTGACTGCTGTGTCAAAAAATGAGCTGGGTCACGGGTAACAAAAACTAAACTGGGCATATGATATGAGCTGTAGAAATGTGAACTGTGCGGCCTTAAACCTCTGTTAAACCACATCTGTGGTGACCTCTAGTGGTGTTTGGTTGATTTCCACAGGTCACAGGAGCTGGGTTTAGACTGAACCTCAGGTACAGTGGAAACCACAGCTTCAAAGTGGTTGAGTGACCACATGAGTTTGTTCCAGACAGTTTGAACTCATTTTAACCCTCAAAAGGGAAACTGTCTCACGGCACCCCTGCCCTCTTTGAATCTAAAGGGGGAAAAAATCCTCCCAGCCGTAATATGTGCAAGTTCAAGCAAATGTTTTGGCGACCTTAATTGTTTTAATTTTTGAACCAGAAGCAGGTGGCTCTGTGGTTTTACATCACCTCCTTCCTGCTGTCGCTTGCCAGGGCGTGAGCCAGGTGAGCGCTGAAGGTGCTCTTCCCTACTCCTCCTTTACCCGACAGCACGAGGATCTTGTGTTTGACTGTCGACAGCTTCTCTCCTATCTCTGCTATAGCTGCAGAAGAGACAGGGAGGAGGAGACGAAGGGTGCAGATGGGTCGTTGTGCTAAACTGTCCAGCCTTACTCTAAGTATACATCAAATTATCACCATATCAAGATGTGGGAACAGTCTTACCAGGGTCAGGGGCCTTGGTGGCTCCAGAGGCACACAGTTTCTGGTTGGGACAGCCCTGACATGAGGATGACTTTCCTGCCTGTTCACTTGCTGTGCCCGGGCAGTCTGAAAGCATTAAACAGACATCAGCTGTCAGTGAGTCGGCTTTATAGGATCTTCTCAAACTGATGAGCACCCGACGCATGCTCTGGTTCTGGTGGCTGAAATTAAACTCAAGTCTTTGGGTGAACTATATTAGTTTTAACCTCTTCAACCACGCAACCTGCTGGTGGGACCGTCATTTCAAACTCATGCTGTGCTGCCAAGCTGTGATCAAACCCACCGGACTTTCCTTTAAGTTCAAACAGAGACACCAGAGTTTCCAAACACACCAAGCATGTCAAGGGGAATCTTGGGGGAATGTGTATAAAATGTTGCACAAGGTGTTTAAAATATTTCCATCTGATGGAGCTGCGCAGCTGAAAAAACATCAGGTCTAACCCTAAATATTGTAAATGTGACATCTTAATGTAAATATCCATTTTCAATAGAAAGATTACTATAATAATAATAATAATAATAATAACTTTTGTTTGTTAAAAGCGCCTTTCAGGACACTCAAGGACACTGTACATCACAAGAAATATCAAACAAAAATACGATAAAACACAATAAAATAAAATAAAATAAACAAGTGATAAAACAAATTAGTGTAAAATCAGACTGACCAGTTGACCTCATGTAGGATAAGCAAGTCTGAACAGGTGTGTTTTGAGTGTGGATTTAAAACGGGAAAATGAATCAATGTTTTTAATTTCGGGTGGTAATGAGTTCCAGAGCTGGGGAGCAGAGCGGCTGAATGCTCTGCTCCCCATTGTGGTGAGACGGGGGGAGGGGACAGACAGGTTGATAGTAGAGGAAGATCTGAGGGAGCGAGAGGCGGTGTGGACGCGGAGGAGAGCTGACAGATGATGGGCGAGGTTATGAATGGCCTTGAATGTTACCAGGAGGATTTTGAAATCAATGCGAAATTTGATGGGGAGCCAGTGGAGCTGCTGAAGGACAGGAGTGATGTGGTGGATGGAGGGGGTTCTGGTGATGATGCGGGCAGCTGAATAACAGACTAAATAGAGATTATATCGTCACCCTATTAAAATAATGGCCTATTTTCAAGTTTTTGGGAAAACACAAAAAACTTATACAAATTCAGAGCATATGATATTTATTTATCATTTTAAACAAAAAGGCCTTGACAGTGGATGACTGGGGAGTGGATCGCTGTGTGTCAATAATGTAACATTAAAGAATAAACTGACTTAGGCCAAAATCGAAACATTCTAATGTGACTTAGGCAACTTTAAACCTGGCATAAACTGTCTTTTAATTCAAAAATGCAAACTCAAAATTGAAATTTCCCTGAGTTATATTAATCAAATGTCACATAAATCAATTTGTAACAGGAGGCAGTATCTATCCTCACTTCTCCAGGTCGTCTTTGCTGTTTTTTTTATTGAACTAAACCCATTTCGAACATCTATTTTTGCCAAATTTTTAAAACCTGAGTATTAACTGTCCTTTAATTCCAAAAAGCAAACTCAACACTGAGGAAGCATGCCCCTCTCCTCACTTCTCCAGCTTCTTTGCTGGTTCTATTCAGTTTATCCACTGAATCTTTATTCTCAGTTATCTTTGATTTGCCTAACTATGTGGCAAATTGTCAAAGAAGTGATGACACTCATCGGCATCACATGTTTCATGGACTGAAGGTCCTGAAACTTCCCCTCTTTGATTGGCAGTGCTTGCTGGAACATTCTGATCCATGCCATCGGCTCACTTGGCACCTGTGTCCTCTGTGGCAGTGCATCCCACTCAGAGTTGTCAGAAAAGGATAGCTTGTACTGGACATTGCCATCAGGGCTGAACTGACGAGCCTGCAGATCATGTACAGTCGGATCTCCTGCTTTTTTGCCTGGTCTGATACTTGAGAAGTATGATCCATTGAGTTTCATGATTTCATCATGCTTGACAACCTTCACTTGGTAGGGTTTAGGTTTGAGTCTTGCAGTCTGGAGGATGATCGGGTAGTCTCTCTTGGTGATGATGTCTCCTGTCATTTTGCGCTCAATGGTACTGTGCATGCTGTCGCATTCCATCTGTGTGTGGCCAGCTACAAGGTATTTTTGTGTTATAAGAACGCCATGTTTTCTCGACAGCTCAGAATATGCGTTTGCCACAGTTACATTCCGGTTCTGACTTCTATCTCCTTGATTTCAGGATTTTCTTTGATCACTCTTTCAAAATGGCGATACTGAAGGTGTGCAAAAACATCGCTGCTGAGGTCCCCCTCTGACTCATCCCAGATGTAGCAGTACCCTTCCTTTGATTGCAAATCGAAGAGGGTAAAGTTGTGGACCTGCAGTTTTGTTTTGTAATACAGGCAGCTGGCTTGGGTTTTTGGACACAGCAGCACAGCTTGCAAGTCCATTGTCCATAAAGATTTCTCTTTGTTTGCAGACTCCTTGTCACTGGATTTCTCTTTCCTTGCTTCATCTTTTTTGTTCACATGTGCATCATATTCAGCCCTACTGATACTGAAATGTTGACTTAGGCAAAAAATAAAATGGCCTACATCACCCTCTTGACATAGACCATTGTCCTATAGGGCATATAGATGTAGCAGTAGGGCTGTAGCTGTGTGCTGCCTTAATTGGTGCTGCGGTCTCAGCTTGACTCTGCTTGGGGCGCAGTCTATAAAGGTGGGTGGTTGTGCCCTGGGAGCTCTCTTGTCGGAAGCTTCCGGTTAGGTGTCCCCTCTCCATGGTCGGAGACAGTCGCGGCCCATAGAGTGTCTCTCCCTCTGCGCCTCGTCTCACGTGCTGTAGCGTGGAGGTGGGTGGTCCGCGGCCCCCGGCCGCATTTGTGGTCGCGCCGCTGCGGCGCGGAGCTCTCCTCTTCCTTACCTTGTGATGGTCGTTCTCCTGATGGTATGTAAACCTCACGATGCGAAAGTTACCAGCATAGTTGATAGTTTTAGTTTCTGAAAAGGTGTCTTTCAATGGCAGGGTGCACGTATGTGCAGTCCACTCTGCCGGCTTTAACTCCGCCCCTCGGCACGCCGCATCAGCTGGCTGCTGTTTCGCCGGTCTGTGTCACCTGCTGTTTTGCCTATCGGGTCACCTGCTGTTTCGCCGATCGGTGTTACCTGCTGTTTCGCCGACCTGTGTTACCTGATGTGTTGCCGTTTTGTGTACCTGCTGATCAATTATTTGTTTCCATTTATCCAACCCTGCACCTCCAGCGTTGCTGTTGTTGGCACTCATCAGGGTGGTTGCCGTTCTTACCCTGGGCTGTGCACACCTTGACTGATTTTTATTAATAATTTCTCTTTTAATTGAGTCGCATGTGTATTGGGGTTTAGTTAGTTATTATCTTAGTCCTTTGCCTTGCGTTTGGATTGCTTTGCATGTCTATTTGCTTTACTTCTTCTTTATTATCATCTTTCTTTGATTGCTTTGCATGTTTATTGGAGTTTATTATTTTTGATAAATTCAAGATTATTTCTGATTATCTTTGTTTATCTGCTGTGGGTTATTTGACCATTTTCTTTTGTTTGCATGGGTTTGGTTCTGTTCATTTGTGTGGTCTAATTAATTTAACCCTGATTTAACCCAATTTAGTTAATTTAAACACAAGATACTTGTGCTCAAAAAGAGGATTCATTCTCAGTGAAGAACCTTGGAGCTCTAATCTGCCTCTATACCTGCCAAAGAGCAGTGATTCCTAACACGTCTCTGGGGGTCATCAGGTGGAAACCTCCCTTCAACAGTGTTTCGCCTACTTAGTCCCACTACACCTCCAGGAGGTTAGGCAGTGAACTCCGGCGTCCCAGAGTCACCCCCCCTAGTGCCAGTTCACACTGCTCCTACACAATCCAAACAGCACCGCCACGTTCAACTGAACCAGAGATGCTCCAGGTAGTGGCCAGTACCGATGCTACCATTTAACTATTGCTAATGCTAATGCTAACCGCTAAGAAGAACAGAAGAAGACAATACAGTTCCGATGCTACCATTTAGCTAATGTTACGTGCTAACCACTACCTGCTAAGAGGAACAGAAGAAGACAATAAAGCTAGATTCACCTATACTGTTAATGTAAATTGCTAGCTACCAATACTAACTGCTAAGATACTATCGTACTCTCACCGCTTTAGCTATTGTTAGCTGTTACAATGCTACCACAGGCCTAGATGCCACATGTAACTGCCGATTGCCACACTACCATCATCTACACCTGCCTCTCACCAACTGCACCAAAAAAGCGGGGTGGGAATACAAACCCTGGTTCGGGTAGGGGGTAGAAAATAAAGAGGTAGAGTCAAAAGATGAAAGTAGGGATTGGATACAGACCCTTGTTCAGGTAGGGGGTGGAAAATTTAGAGGGTGCTGAAGGTGGAGGCCTAAACCACAGACTAGATTTAACAGCCTCTTCTAACATTTCCTTCAAGAAGCAGCAAACCCTACCATTTCCTTCAAAAAGCAAACAAAGTAGGAAAACAAACCCTAACATTTCCTTCAAGAAGCAAACAAAACAGGAAAACAACCAAAAAGATCAAAAAACAAGCCAACTCTGTATTTTACCACCCAAACTCACCTGAACAGGCCGCATGGTCCCAAAAAGAGACTCTAGCTGGCCACACCCCCACCTTATCTAACCTTCCTCTTCCTGGTTCTCTTCCTATTGGCAGAGCGAGAAGATGGGGCGGGGAAAGCAGAGCAGAGGAGAGGTGTCTTGTTCAGACTTGAACCTCTTCTCCCGCCGGGTTAGGCATGCATGTCCTCTGCCCCCCCCTCCCTCACTGTCCCTATTTCACCCCCCAACTACTATTATTTCTCCTGATCCATATCCACTGACTAGACCTAGCAGCCTCATCTGACATCTCCCTCACTGTCTTCCTTAAATTTTGCCCATGCACTCCCAGCTCCCTCAACAGTGAAACAGCTGACCCTGCAACAAAACCTCTACACCCCACTTCAACCGGACAGACCCTGGTCTTCCATCCCCTCTGCTCAGATTCTGTCTTTAAATCTGCATACTTAGTCTTCTTCCTTTCATAAGCTGCCTCCACTGAATTTTCCCAAGGGACTGTTACTTCAATAAAATACAGTCTTTTTACTCATGGACCATAAGACAATGTCCGGCCTCAGATTACTATAAACTATTTCCTGGGGCACAACTAGCTTTCCTCCCAAGTCGACCTGCATTTGCCAATCATCAGCCCCTACCAGGCAGCCACCTACCTGCCTTCTCCCTGAGTTAGCAGCTCTATTTTTCTCCCCCTCTCGAACAAACTGCACATCTAACCTCTCCTTTCTAGAACTTCCAGAATTCACCTGCTTCCTTCTCTCTTCAATGCCTGCGGCTAAGCTTCTCAGCACCTGATTATGCCGCCATGTATACCGGCCTTGTGATAAGCTAATTCTACAACCTGACAAAATGTGCTTTAAACTTGCTGTACCTGAGCAGAGTGGGCACGATTGATCGCCCTGTACCCAGAGACTTAGGTTCTGCGGGGTTGGCAACACATCGTATGTCGCCCCTATCAGAAATTTAATACGGCCTTCCTCCATATTCCACAGGTCCCTCCAACTAAGTTTCCTCTTCTCAACACCTTCCCAATTCAGCCATTGTCCCTGTTTGGCTTGACCAACTGCTTTTGCCCCTCTTAACAACTCCTCCTGCCTACGCACCTGTTCCACTACAAGCTTTCTTTTCTCCTTTAGACCTGCTTTATTCCACACTGGTTTGCCTGGGCCAAGCCCCAAGCCTCCCCGGCCAAATTGAACATTTCCTACTATTTCTGCATGCCTAAGAGCTGCCTCTGCCTCCTGCACTGCTGCCCTTGGGTTCCATTTCCTCCCCCCAGAAGGATTCGGAACCACATTGCTAACTAACATGTCCTTACTCCCAGATAATAAAAGTTCTGTCCTAACCTTAGTGCATTTAAACTCCTCTGTTAGACTGGATACTGGCAGCTGAAGCATTCCTTTCCCATACAAAGCTACATTGCTTAAGCACCTGGGAGCACCCAACCATTTTCTAATATAAGAGCTACTTAGCCTTTCCATTCTCTCTGCTACAGATAATGGGACTTCATATACTGACATTGGCCACATTAACCCAGGATACAAGCCAAACTGCAAGCACCACAGCCTCAGTTTTCCTGGGAGCCCTGATTTATCTATTCTCTCCAGCCCTTCTGCAACATCCTTTCTAAATTGCACAACCTGTTCAACATCATTCAGGTCCACATTGTACCACCGTCCTAGACTCTTAACTGATTTCTCCCTAATTGTTGGGATTTCCTCACCATCTATAGCAAACTTCCTATCACTTACTTTCCCTCTGTATATTGAAATACTCCTTGACTTACTAGGCTTAGTCTTCATACTAGCCCACTTGAGATTCTGACTGACTTTATCTAACAACCTCCTTGTACATGGCACTGTTGAAGTTAGCAGTGTCATATCATCCATATAAGCCCTAATTGGTGGAAGACGCATTCCATTCTGCCGTCTCTCCCCACCTACGACCCACTTGGAAGCCCTAATAATTACCTCCATAGCCATTGTGAAAGCTAGCGGGGACACTGTACATCCTGCCATAATACCAACCTCCAATCTTTGCCAGCCTGTTGTGAGCTCTGCGATACTTGCACACAGTCTGATGTCTTATAATATAGTATAAGACATATTCGTCTAATAGTATAATTATTCGTCCTTTGTTGTGTATTTTGTGGGGTTTTGTTAATTTGTGTGGTTTATTAGGTTAACTATGAGTTAAGCCCAATTTAGTTATTTGCCAATTTAATTATTTGCTTTTGTGTTTATTTTGTTGGGTTGGTCTCGGGAGTGCTTGAATGTGTGTGTGTGCGTAACAATTTTATTAATGAATTGTGTTAAACTTATAATTGTTAAATAAAAGAACATATTATTTATACTGGACCCAGTCTCAAGCCTTCATCAGTAAAACGAACTCGTGTGCTATATCTACTGTGGAAAGGGTTAGCATAATTCTCCAGGTGAAATTCCTGGGGTGGCGTTGTCGGTTACTATTGTCAATTTGACTATCAATCTCTCCAACTGTTTGGGTGTGATTGGCCTAATCAAAATTCGTGTAACAGTTACTAGATTAGACCCATCATTCACCCCGACCCCCTCTGCTGCCACATAGAGCATGATCCTTTTAACTAGGGATTACATGTACAATTTCATACTGCAGAACAATGTGACTAACGAGAAGCATCAGTGTCATTTTCCACGCTGATTGTGAACTGTGTCACAATGACTCAGCAACCTTTCAGGGAGCAACGTCAGTGTGACAGGGGACCAAACACGTGCAGCACCGTTTAAGTAACACTGTGCATTTATTACATCTTGTTCAAGTAAAAAATCTCAACTTCTGTAATGGCATCCATCCGCTGACGTTTATCTAATGGCTGTGTGAAAAACACAGTAAGTAACTGCGTCACAGATCGTCATGCTTCAATAAGCGTTTAATTGTGTCTAAGAGGCCTCAGCAGCAGCGGTCCAGGTGAATATTTCAGCATATTTTAGCTAACACACGCCCAGCCTGGCCACAAAAAACATCAAAACAAACATATTGCAAGAAGTTTGCCGACAGTTCCGGCAACAGCCACAATGAGACGGTTTGTTTAAAACTCATCACGACCTCACAGTAAAGTCAGTACTAAAAAACGCTATAACGCCAATCGACTACATAGTCTTGGAGGAAAAATCCCCCAAAAATGAAATTTAAAAGCTCACGTTCTGGTGCGTTCTCTGGTACGTCCGCCATTTTCGTGTCCTCCCGTTAAAGTCGTCCCCCTTCGATGGTTCCGGATACGCACAACATGAAACTTCGGTCCCCAGATGTGAACGGAGTTTCGCATGTCCTAACTGAACAATTACAGGCTTGGATTTCCATCACTGCTGTGATAATGCAGCGGCAGAAAATGTGTATGCATCAACATATATCAATATGTATTGAAATACTTCATATAACATTCAGATTTCCCCTTTCTTATCTTTTTCTTTCAAGTGTAATGAAGTAGACAAAATAGAAGTATGAAAGCGGAATACAACTCACAGACATATTCAATGATAAATCAAAAATTTATTGTTTTTCTAAAAGACATATAATACTCATGAGGCATAATATTTATATAATATTATATTAATGAATGTTTCCTTGAAATATTAATCTCCTAAAACGTGGACATATTTCGTGAATAGCACAACTAAATTGCTGTATACTTTGACATTAGAAGGGCTACTGTAAATGTGGACTGGAGGTAAAGCCCCTAGAGCTTTTACCATCCTCAGTGCCAAAGGCCAAAATCTTTGTCTTACACCAAAATCCATACGTGCATTACATGCAATATGTTGCTGAGTTGCTTTGATTATAAATCAACAGAATACAATTAAAATAAATACATTTCCAGTTTCTTGAAAAATTATTCAAATTTAAATTACTTTTGACAAAATCAGATAGTTGCACAATCACTTTTTCTTATTCCTGTATTTAACTTACTTCAACTTGTAACAAGTATGTGTGTAACTAACAAGTAGGTATAGTGCTGAGATTGCACTGAAAACACGACATTTATTGGAATTATTGCACATTCTCGAGGTCATACTTTGGAAGCTCTCAGGCAGATGAGACATGAACATTTTAACCTGCAGAGTTTTATAAGAATTCATCAAACTTTAGCTCACTCATTCATAGAGCTGTCACAGTGTTACACCAACAAGATGTACTACTATTTTTTGCTTTATTTCAGTTCTTAACAACTTCTTTGGGATCTGCACTAAGCTGGAGAAAGTATTTTAAAGTATTCCATTTAGTATTTAGTGTTACTCAGTATTTGACAGTATTCAGCATTAACTCAGCGCTCGGTATTCCTCAGTATAGTGTTTAAAACAATTATGTTACAATGATTATTACCCCGAATCAGCAGCAGGAAGTTTATTAATTGTCCCAAAACTGTGGCGATTACTGAAGCGCACTGTGACTGTTTGTGTTGTGAAATGTGTCCACTATGGGGTGCTGTTGATTGAATTACAGCAGCAAAAGATAAAGTCAGAGACTCTCTCTCTCTCTCTCTCTCTCTCTCTCTCTCTCTCTCACACACACACACACACACACAAAAAGGAAAAGAAGACAGAGATGGGGATCTGAACTGCTTTCTGACAATGAGTGGTTTCATGCAGTACTCATTCTTGTAATGTCAGTCTTGACTCAAATCACATTGCAATTGAGTGCTATATATATTTATTTACAATATTTCCATGTTGATCTGACATTTGAGTGCAACACAAACAACAAAGGTGAGTCGTTCAGTGACTCAGGGGGACCGTA